>NC_064629.1:121993390-122296420 GCF_023864275.1 Schistocerca cancellata | reverse complement strand
CTGTAGCGGTTAAAGGCGCTACAGTCTGGAACCGCGCGACCGCTACTGCCGCAGGTTCGAATCCTGCCTCGGGCATGGATGTGTGTGATGTCCTCAGGTTAGTTAGGTTTAAGTAGTTCTAAGTTCTAGGGGACTGATGACCTTAGAAGTTAAGTCCCATAGCGCTCAGAGCCATTTGAATCATTTTTTTTTGTTCCTGTAACTGTTGAAATCATTTGTTGAAACCAATTTGAACATCTAAGTGTATGGTAGTGCTAAAAATACAAGACAATTAACAACCGAAGGCTGAGTTCATCCTCAAACTGATTTGTATTTATAATACGGAAACCAGGGCAGACCGTTTGTCCTCTCCATCCTCGATTTAGCATTGAAAGCCATATACACAGATGTTTACAATACTAGGTTTACTTTGAACGTTACAATTGACGTTGTCCTCCTAAACTAAAAATTTTTTGTTTGCAACGAATTAAACTACACCATCATCATCCCACTTGTTACTGACTTCCGTGGTGTAATATACACTCCTGGAAATGGAAAAAAGAACACATTGACACCGGTGTGTCAGACCCACCATACTTGCTCCGGACACTGCGAGAGGGCTGTACAAGCAATGATCACACGCACGGCACAGCGGACACACCAGGAACCGCGGTGTTGGCCGTCGAATGGCGCTAGCTGCGCAGCATTTGCGCACCGCCGTTGTCAGTGTCAGCCAGTTTGCCGTGGCATACGGAGCTCCATCGCAGTCTTTAACACTGGTAGCATGCCGCGACAGCGTGGACGTGAACCGTATGTGCAGTTAACGGACTTTGAGCGAGGGCGTATAGTGGGCATGCGGGAGGCCGGGTGGACGTACCGCCGAATTGCTCAACACGTGGGGCGTGAGGTCTCCACAGTACATCGATGTTGTCGCCAGTGGTCGGCGGAAGGTGCACGTGCCCGTCGACCTGGGACCGGACCGCAGCGGCGCACGGATGCACGCCAAGACCGTAGGATCCTACGCAGTGCCGTAGGGGACCGCACCGCCACTTCCCAGCAAATTAGGGACACTGTTGCTCCTGGGGTATCGGCGAGGACCATTCGCAACCGTCTCCATGAAGCTGGGCTACGGTCCCGCACACCGTTAGGCCGTCTTCCGCTCACGCCCCAACATCGTGCAGCCCGCCTCCAGTGGTGTCGCGACAGGCGTGAATGGAGGGACGAATGGAGACGTGTCGTCTTCAGCGATGAGAGTCGCTTCTGCCTTGGTGCCAATGATGGTCGTATGCGTGTTTGGCGCCGTGCAGGTGAGCGCCACAATCAGGACTGCATACGACCGAGGCACACCGGGCCAACACCCGGCATCATGGTGTGGGGAGCGATCTCCTACACTGGCCGTACACCACTGGTGATCGTCAAGGGGACACTGAATAGTGCACGGTACATCCAAACCGTCATCGAACCCGTCGTTCTACCATTCCTAGACCGGCAAGGGAACTTGCTGTTCCAACAGGACAATGCACGTCCGCATGTATCCCGTGCCACCCAACGTGCTCTAGAAGGTGTAAGTCAACTACCCTGGCCAGCAAGATCTCCGGATCTGTCCCCCATTGAGCATGTTTGGGACTGGATGAAGCGTCGTCTCACGCGGTCTGCACGTCCAGCACGAACGCTGGTCCAACTGAGGCGCCAGGTGGAAATGGCATGGCAAGCCGTTCCACAGGACTACCCCCGATCGTCTCCATGGGAGAATAGCAGCCTGCATTGCTGCGAAAGGTGGATATACACTGTACTAGTGCCGATATTGTGCATGCTCTGTTGCCTGTGTCTATGCGCCTGTGGTTCTGTCAGTGTGATCATGTGATGTATCTGACCCCAGGAATGTGTCAATAAAGTTTCCCCTTCCTGGGACAATGAATTCACGGTGTTCTTATTTCAATTTCCAGGAGTGTATGAGGTAACACAGTGGACTACAATGCGATAACCGGAACACCATGTCTTGTATCACAATGTCAATCTAAATTTTGCCTTTAATCTCTGAAAAGGGTGTCACTATTATTACTACGTATAATGTTTAGAGAGAAAATACATTTACACGATACTATAAGCTATACTCACAAGGAACTGATTTATTAAATCTTTAATCAAAGCATGAAATCTGGAATCAACTGGACTACTGAGCCAGAGGAAGTGCTGTCCACCATGCATCGCACTTCGTTTCCTCCTGCCTTGTCAGTGATCCCTTACGTGAGAAACGTCACAGCTGAAGGAATCTGATGAAGGTCGCATACTTGCGCATACTTACGTAGGAAGGCCACGTCAATCGTCGTCGTCGCCCTGCTGGAGGTCCACAGACTAACGCGGAAGATGAGGACAATAGTGTACGCCACTGCAGCGATGAAGACACTCTGAGAACTGGCACAGAAATTAGGAATATCCTCCAGATAAGTGTGAACAGTCAACCATTTGTCGTCGTCTCAACGAGAAAGGAAGTTACGAACGAAAATCAGCGGTTAAGTAAATGTTGAAGGAGCAGCATAAGGCTCCCAGATTACTCTTTGCACTGGGGCACTGAAGGAAACGGTTTTCCTGTAAATGTTGAAGGAGCAACATAAACCTGCCAGATTAAACTTCGCACTGGTTTACTGAAGGAAACCGCTGTCGTACTGGGAGCAAGTTATCTTTACGGTCGAGAAGGTATTTTCTACTGTACGAAATACTTCAGTCCGTGTATGTCTGTGGCTGAACTGCTGCCACAGTTTGGGGCGGCTGTCAGCAAGTGGATGCGGTGTGCTGTGGTAACTGTACCGCCCGTTTTCTAGTCATTACCACTGCGAAATACTGGAGAATGTAGTGTTTCCTTCTGTTCGTCTCAGATTTTCTGGAGGCAGGAAAGTTTTCCAACCCGAACGTTCTTCTTACCACACAATGAAATGTGTAAAACACTGGTTTCAAGTGAACGGAGACATTGAGCTGTTGGACTGGCCTCCGTAACGTGCTGACGTCAGTCCCACAGAGACGTATGGGCAGAGATGGAGAAAATTATTGGGTGTAGAAGACTAGCACCGATAACCAAGCCAGAGCTGTTCGAAGTAGTTCATGTCACGTGGGAACAGCCGTCATACAATTACAGAATCATCCGGAAATTTTTTGCTTCTATTCCCCTGCGGCTAAATGCATCTGTAGAGAAGGAAAGAAACTGGACATGTTCTGAATTATTGTGTTGTGAGGGAGAAATTTTTTTATGCAAATGAACGTTTTGTTTTCCCTCGAAGAAGAAGAAAATTCGTTTGTCTTATCTCCTTTTTATCAAAAAAAAAAAAAAAAAACGAGCAGGTTATACACAAGAACTAGGCTGTCAAATCCGCTCTTTTCAATCGACAAATAGACTCTTGATTTGAAACTGTTTTACTACCATTGATCAAAATGACTGAGACATATTTGTGACATGGCACATGATGTCAGTGCCCATGAAGGCACCAAAAGGAAAGTATTTATAACTCGAGAAAAAACATCATATGAGATTAAGTTCTCTTTATTTACACGTGGAGAGGACGCTGATACGAACGAAAGTTCAAAGGAGATACCATTTTCTTTTAATGCCAAGTAGAAATCACAGTACATAAACAGAAAAAATTGGTGCAAGACCTGTTGTGTAGAAGTAGACGAGGGTTTGCGTCCACTACATTCTCAGTTACATACTTATGAATTAATTAAAATTATGAATACTTAATATTTCTCGTTGTTCTCCTAAACTACTATTCCTTACCATGAGCTGAGATTTATGGAAGTGACTTGATTCGGACCCCTTACCTGCAGATTAGAAACTGATTGCCTTAACCTCTACGTCACTTTACTAATTCCATACACTGAACTTACGAAATAGTCGCGCGGTTCCGGACTGAAGCGCCTAGAACCGCATGGCCACCGCGGCCGGCCACACTGCATCGTCTGTGACTTTGTACACAGCGATTGTGGATGTGGAGCTACCCGCCAACACTACCTCGTTTCACAGGTGCCACGACATCATCGTTGGCATGGTTGTCAGTTGACAGGAATGCCATCTTCCGTGCAGAACTCGGTCGTACAGACATCTAGTTAACAGTCTGTATGGTTATATTGTGAATTAGACACAGGACAGGGAAATAGCGGTTTGTTGCTTTCATTTTGGACACCAGCGTACATACAAAATATTAAAATTAACGTCATGCACTTGGGCTCACTACAGTACAGATGTTACTACACAGTCAACTACAGCCCAGTCCATACAAAAATGAGCAGCCAATGCTGTAAAATGTGTACTGTGTTGTTACTTAGGAGTACTGTATTTTAAGGACCACTGTTGCTGAGTAGCCACAACAATACGGGTAACAAAAAGGATGGTATGCACTGTGCAACTGACTGTCAGACTGTTCCAATTAATGAAGGATCGACAAATAAAGAGCGAGCGCACTCCTCGAAAACTAATGCTACCGGTGCATTGGCCGGCCAGAGTGGCCGAGCGGTTCTAGGCGCTACGGTCTGGAACCGCGAGGCCGCTACGGTCGCAGGTTCGAATCCTGCCTCGCCCATGGATGTGTGTGATGTCCTTAGGTTAGTTAGGTTTAAGTAGTTCTAAATTCTAGGGGACTGATGACCGCAGCAGTTAAGTCCCATAGTGCTCAGAGCCATTTGAACCACTTTTGAACCTATCCATTTGTAACAAAAATACATTAGCAGTCTGAAGCCAAGGTTATTTCTTTGTATTATGAACGATAATACTAAGTAGGACAGTTTCACCTGTATTGTACGTATATGAACAATTGGAAGAAAGTTCAAATTACAACATATTCGAAAGTGCGTAAAACGTATATGTGGACAACGTATGATAGCGCGTTTTGCTGTTTTAAGCGCACTGAAACTAGAAAGCTCATTGCCAGGCGTGTTTCACATTTTTAGAACATCTCTAGTAGTTATACTGTAATCGTCATGTGTAGACAACACATCTCTTTTATAATAATATACTTGTAAAATATTTTTCTTGGGATCGATGGTAATGCACTCTGCATGAAAGACAAGCACACAAATGAAGAGACAACAACACAGTATCGATTGCCAAATGTAGGCCCTAACATCCACAGGGAGACTTCGTAAGCAACGAATAACATGACGTTCCAGATCAAGGAAGGCTACTATGCAGGGAATTATGAGAAATTACAGAAAATGCAGGCTCAAAATTCGGCTGAAAATTAAATTAGGGAAGATATGCAGCGTAACTTCAATTCCAGCTTCTGCTACCGCGAAAGGAGAAGCTGTTGTTATCAGAAAGTGGAACAAGGAATACAAAACGGTGGCAGTAATGTCCAGAATAAGTCATCCGTGAGTTGCACTGCCATTCAGTCCATAAATACTAAAAGACAGATATGCATAATCTATTTATTACGATTAAAATACATAAGCTGCTTATATTGTGACAATAAAAGGGAAAAAGTACCTATGCTGAAGGGAATTTCTACGTGCAGTATGCTTGGAACAGAGAGAAACCGAAATAGCAACAGGTTCACGAAGTTCACGAAGCTGAGCGTGGTGCTCAGATTCTATGCGTCGCTTGTGCAGAGTGTTATTAATTTAGCCTCTAACGTTTTAATATTAACGACATCTCTAGACTAGCACAATAGTCATATGAGAATTATTAGGTTCTATTGCGGCGCTACGAATGGGTAGACGATTCTATAATTTAGGGAGACTATCCACATGCTGCTGAATCATAACAGCAAACTTCCACTACATAAGATAATACGCCTTACTTAATTTCTACCTATGAAAGAACTGCTCAGAAGTAGGTGAAGAGCATAAACGCCTCTAACTCCCCACCCTAAAGTCTCAGTGCACGTCAGTTAATCGCCACAAAATGTTCTATGCTGGCATCTTTCTGCCAACAACTTCATTTCTAACGAGGACTGTCACCCCGTTACCGAGGCAATAAGCAAGTGTTACGGTCAACCACAACAATGTTCACGCCCACTCCCTTCCCCCACCGGCCACACCCACTGTGAATGTCTCATAAATTGTAACACCGAGTGCAGATTTCTACCTAAATCAACCAACATCTTATCGGTTTTTCTGGCTGGGTCTTCTGCCGTTTCCCCAGGGAAGCGTCCTGGGACCTCTGCTGTTCCTGATCTATATTAATGACCTGGGTGACAATCTGAGCAGTTCTCTTAGGTTGTTCACAGATAATGCTGTAATTTACCGTCTAGTAAGGTCATCCGAAGACCAGTATCAGTTGCAAAGCGATTGCTTTATGGTGTGGCAGGTGGCAGTTGACGCTAAATAACGAAAAGTGTGAGGTGATCCACATGAGTTCCAAAAGAAATCCGTTGGAATTCGATTACTCGATAAATAGTACAATTCTCAAGGCTGTCAATTCAATTAAGTACCTGTGTGTTAAAATTACGAACAACTTCAGCTGGAAAGACCACATAGATAATATTGTAGAGAAGGCGAGCCAAAGGTTGCATTTCATTGGCAGGACACTTAGAAGATGCAACAAGTCCACTAAAGAGACAGCTTACACTACACTCGTTCGTCCTCTGTTAGAATATTGCTGCACGGTGTGGGATCCTTACCAGGTGGGATTGACGGAGGACATCGAAAGGGTGCAAAAAAGGGCAGCTCGTTTTGTATTATCACGTAATAGGGGAGAGAGTGTGGCAGATATGATACGCGAGTTGGGATGGAAGTCATTAAAGCAAAGACGTTTTTCGTCGCGGCGAGATCTATTTACGAAATTTCAGTTACCAACTTTCTCTTCCGAATGCGAAAATATTTTGTTGAGCCCAACCTACATATGTAGGAATGATCATCAAAATAAAGTAAGACAAATCAGAGCTCGAACAGAAAGGTTTAGGTATTCGTTTTTCCCGCGCGCTGTTCGGGAGTGGAATGGTAGAGAGATAGTATGATTGTGGTTCGATGAACCCTCTGCCAAGCACTTAAATGTGAATCGCAGAGTAATCATGTAGATGTAGATGTAGATGTAGATGTAGATGTAGATGTACGAAGAGAAATACTTAAGGTAAATATGAATATTCTGTATGACGATCACGCAATATTCCCATTCTTCCAGGTCCATTATTTGTGAAAAAAGCGACAGAGAAGCACCTATGAATTAATAAATAATAATCTGAGAAATTTGCCATACGCCATCAGTAATCTGACGATTACCAAAAAGGGCTTTTTGACCTACACAGCACAGCAGTACCAGCTTAAGTACTACGTAGGAATCTACACGTATTCCTTAAATTCGTTGCAATATTTATCAATTAAGCTAGTTGAGAAGAAAAAAGCTTGACATTAAATTTATTATTACAGCAGGATTTGAGCCTATGGCAACAGTTTTAGTAGCATTCAGCTACTGAGGACTCAACAATGTGAACTTCCTCTCATTGGTGTAGTGCCAATTAAGGCAGAGAGAAGCAGTTTAATTATTTATTTTATATTTAATTTTTCATATTACATCGCATTACAAGCATTTTTTGCTCATCATAAGGCGCTTATGCGTACAGAAATCTGTTACAGCTATTTTGTTGACTGTTCGCTGCTGGAGTGACTATGTGAGTATTTGGTGGAGGGTGTGTCAGTTGTTCACTTTCGATTTGGGCTTCTTGAATTTGATTTGCTCCTTTGGTATTCTGGAAGAGCTGTGTTGTAACATTATATTGTTGCACTGCTCCATCTGCCAGTGATTTTGACGTAATTATTCCACAAAATCCTGACTCCTAAGCCTAGAAAGCGTCGCAATGGTTAATGAAGAGAAAAACATGTTTTCCACAACCAAATGATAAGGAAATTGTAATTTTCGCGTTAAATAACCTTCTTGCAGTCCAAACTTTACAGTTTCCAACCGACGTTACGTATTAGACATAAATTGTTCAGACAAATTCATTGAAATTACAAATAATATCTAGTGAACTGAGTAGCGTAATTTATTTCCAATCGTGGAAGTTCGTCGACTGTCATCAAGTGATCAAACATTTTTCAGATGGCATTTTATGTGTAACTATTTACTGAGAAAATACAACTGATTTGCGAACATTTGTTTTGCTATCTGTATAACGGGGCTTTAACGACATTCTTTCCTTAGGTACTGTTCTGTGACTGCTCTAAAACATGTCAAATACATGTGAACCAGAGTGTAGCCTTATTTATTCAAATAACTGATGGGCAGTAAATTTCAGAACAGTAGAAGCAACATTGCAGTAAGCTGATTACTTAATTAACTGTAACATATAGAAAATGTATAGTGGCTGTCGTTTCATTTGCATAGCAGACGACTATTTGTTAAGCAAATATCTGTAGTATGTATGTATTTACCACAAGAATGAACTCTGTGCCTGCTTCATACTAATGACTACTGAGATAGCAGTTACATATACGAAACAGAGCAGATTGAGAGGTGTTTCCCTCCTTCTAATGTTAGGAATTTTTGGTTCTACTATTTGTTTGTTCTTGAGGGTAACATGACGCAGTATATCAGGGCAGATTTTCATAGTCACATATCAATGCACAGTGTAAGCTAGCTTGCGGAGCAGGATGAGGGCTAGAGCTCAATCAGAGGTGTTGGTCATAAGAAGCAATAACGCCATGACGCCATCTTTACTCAGGTAGCCTGCGTTAAATTAAGTGTACAGCCACCAATCTCATTCAGAACAGGTGGAATGCGTACCACCACCATATTCTCTGAGCACCCATGCCATTCTGATCATACAGCTGTTACTATCATCTACTCCAGATGATAGAAATACAATTGCTGCTAATTCTTTGTCAAGAAAAGCAAAAAGCGCCTTTTGAATAAAAATTACCATTTTCAATACGCCTCGAGTATTGATCCTAATTAATGCCTGATAGTTTTACACACTAATTGACCGTTTGGACCATCAGAAGTTTCGTATGGGAATTATCTAAGTGGAATTGCAGGAACTTGCTACTATCTTGAATAATACTACATCTCCTGACGTTTTACTGAAAGATGTCTGGAATACTCTAATAATGGTGTTCCTCGCTGCGTCAATTCTGTAAAGGTTCGTGGTAGCTACCAATCAGTACTAAATGCAGACATACACAAAGATGTTCACTTCTCTATGGGCTACTGTCCTTTCCTACAAGCTCCCCGTACAGTAATTAGTGAATAACATTAGGCAGATTCTGGTTCAAAACTACGTCCCCAAGCCCGTCAATAAGAATCAGTAAGGGTAGTAATGTATGAAAGGAAAGACACTGTTGATTTTTGTGACACTTCCGTTCAGGATTATGATAAGGATTTCGTGTCATATTACACTTCAGAAACCAAAAGTGTTTTCTGTCTCACTTCATATTAAAACAAGTGCTGTGATAAGAGAGGAAGAAATGAATTATATACTTCTTAGAAAAAGTAATTCCCTGTATACTACTATCAAGTGCAAAAAAGCTCCTTAATTCTTTTTATGTATTATATAAATTTTGGTGTCATCTGATCTTACTTTGTGAGACACTTCTTTTTTTTGTGGGTCAGAAGAGAATGGACACTATCACTGGTTAATTTTCTGATGACTAATGATGTAACACTGTTTCCTCTTGCTCCGTCGGATACTCAAATAGTGTTTCACTTTGACTACTATACTGGGACTGCGTTGTGTGTAGGATGAGGGATTAGTGGTGTTGATTCTCTTCACTCACTGCTGAGCAGTTCTTTCATAGGTCGAAATTAAGTATGACCTATCATCTAACGTAGTGGTAGTTTGGGGTTATAATTAACCAGCATATGGATAGTCTCTATAAATTACAAAACCGCCTGTCCCTCCGTACCGCCGCAATAGAACTCAATAATTCTCGTATGACTATTGTGGTAGCCGAGAGGCGTCGTTAATATCAAAAGGTAAGGGGCTAAATAAATAACACTTGCGCAAGCGGCGTATAGAACCTCAGCACCACGCTCTCTTGGTGAAACTGTTGTTATTTCGGATTCTCTCTGTCTTAAGCATACTGCAAGTTGAAAAGCTTTTCACCATAGACACTTCTCGTTTTTACTGACAAAGCACCATCAGCCGATACACTTTAATCATAACAAATAGGTGATACATATCTATCTTATACACTCCTGGAAATTGAAATAAGAACACCGTGAATTCATTGTCCCAGGAAGGGGAAACTTCATTGACACATTCCTGGGGTCAGATACATCACATGATCACACTGACAGAACCACAGGCACATACACACAGGCAACAGAGCATGCACAATGTCGGCACTAGTACAGTGTATATCCACCTTTCGCAGCAATGCAGGCTGCTATTCTCCCATGGAGACGATCGTAGAGATGCTGGATGTGGTCCTGTGGAACGGCTTGCCATGCCATTTCCACCTGGCGCCTCAGTTGGACCAGCGTTCGTGCTGGACGTGCAGACCGCATGAGACGACGCTTCATCCAGTCCCAAACATGCTCAATGGGGGACAGATCCGGAGATCTTGCTGGCCAGGGTAGTTGACTTACACCTTCTAGAGCACGTTGGGTGGCACGGGATACATGCGGACGTGCATTGTCTTGTTGGAACAGCAAGTTCCCTTGCCGGTCTAGGAATGGTAGAACGATGGGTTCGATGACGGTTTGGATGTACCGTGCACTATTCAGTGTCCCCTCGACGATCACCAGTGGTGTACGGCCAGTGTAGGAGATCGCTCCCCACACCATGATGCCGGGTGTTGGCCTTTGTGCCTCGGTCGTATGCAGTCCTGATTGTGGCGCTCACCTGCACGGCGCCAAACACGCATACGACCATCATTGGCACCAAGGCAGAAGCGACTCTCATCGCTGAAGACGACACGTCTCCATTCGTTCCTCCATTCACGCCTGTCTCGACACCACTGGAGGCGGGCTGCACGATGTTGGGGCGTGAGCGGAAGACGGCCTAACGGTGTGCGGGACCGTAGCCCAGCTTCATGGAGACGGTTGCGAATGGTCCTCGCCGATACCCCAGGAGCTACAGTGTCCCTAATTTGCTGGGAAGTGGTGGTGCGGTCCCCTACGGCACTGCGTAGGATCCTACGGTCTTGGCGTGCATCCGTGCGTCGCTGCGGTCCGGTCCCAGGTCGACGGGCACGTGCACCTTCCGCCGACCACTGGCGACAACATCGATGTACTGTGGAGACCTCACGCCCCACGTGTTGAGCAATTCGGCGGTACGTCCACCCGGCCTCCCGCATGCCCACTATACGACCTCGCTCAAAGTCCGTCAACTGCACATACGGTTCACGTCCACGCTGTCGCGGCATGCTACCAGTGTTAAAGACTGCGATGGAGCTCCGTATGCCACGGCAAACTGGCTGACACTGACGGCGGCGGTGCACAAATGCTGCGCAGCTAGCGCCATTCGACGGCCAACACCGCGGTTCCTGGTGTGTCCGCTGTGCCGTGCGTGTGATCATTGCTTGTACAGCCCTCTCGCAGTGTCCGGAGCAAGTATGGTGGGTCTGACACACCAGTGGCAATGTGTTCTTTTTTCCATTTCCAGGAGTGTAGTATTTATGGACTGAATGACAGTTCAGCTGAAGGATAACTTACTCTAGATATTACTGTCAGCGTTTTGTGTTCCTTGTTCCACATCCCGATAACAGCTGCTTCTCCTTTCGCGTTAGCAGACGTTGGAATCGAAGTTACGCTGCATATATTCGCTAGTTTAATTGTCAACGGAATTTTGAGCCTGCGTTATCTGTCATTTCTTACGCTTTCCTGTATAGTAGTCTTTCTTGATTTAGAACTTCATGTTATTAGTAGCTTACGAAGTCTCCCTGTGGATGTTGCATTTGGCAATCGATGATGTGTTGCTGTCTCTTCATTTGTGTGCCTGTCTTTCATAGAGAGTGCCATTGACATCGATCTCAAGACAAATATTTTACAAATCTGTTATTATAAAAAAGATGTGTTGTCTACTCATAAGGTTTACAGTAGAACTACTGGAGATGTTCTAAAAATATGAATATGTCTGGAATGAGCTTTTTAGTTTTAGTGCGCTTAAGACAGAAAAGACACAAATAATTATGACAGTTTATGATTTGTGTTGTTTAATTTGCAGTCGGCGCATCTGCGTATCAATAGTGGTGACGCTATAGTCCTTAAACCCAGTTATAGAAATGCAAATAAGATTCACTGACATATACTGTGGATATTTCGGCTGACGGCCGCCACGGCTTTGAAACACGAACTGTAGTCCCTAAACATATCAAGGCTGTTGTTCTTCCCGCTAATAGTATAGGGGAGAGTGGGGCAAAACCGACCTTTTAGCATTATTTCTTCTGAAAATCGGACATCTGCTAATTTTTTTGTGAAATGAGGTTCTTAATATTATGTGCATATTAAAGATGTGTGAGGTTCTTGTATAATATATTAATGATACGTGCTTTAATTTTTGTAAAATTTTTTCTTGGCGTTCACAAAATGACGGTTTTTCCCCATAGATGGGATAAAAAAGACACCCATAAGATTTAAATGTAAAAAAGTTTATTACAAAATTTACAGAAATACATACACAAATGAATTTCTTAAAAAGTAACGAAACATTTATCAACACGAAATAAGAAATAAACTCTATAAGAGATTACATTAAAATTCTAAGAACAAAAGTCAGAAATGAATCTGTCATCTTCTTTTTCACAATTTGTCCAAGCCTCGTGGGGACCATCCTTTGCAGTTCAGACACTTGATAAACCCCTGCCTGTCCTTTGAGTTAGAATATTATTCATTACAGAATATGTTAGCATCTTCTTCTTCATTCAAGTCATCGTCATATTCATCGAAATTTATTTTCACTTTCTTTTCTTTTACCTTGCTATTTTCAGATTTTTTTGACCTTAGATTGAAAAGAAAGCTTTCTGTTTGGACACCTTTTATTTGTATTATCTTTTTCCAATGCTCCATTATTTTTAGCTTTAATTTTTTATTTTTTGATTTTCCTCTACTCTTCTTTCTTCTTCTCCTCCGTCTCCAGTTCTGATTTCTAAAGTGAGGATGAGAGGATGACTGTCTTTCCTTTTTTCCTTCCGTTTTTCTTGTGAACTTTCTGGTTTTCTTTTGGGGGTTGCACTAATTATATAGGTGATATTAGAAATGCACCTGTGTATAACAGTATTTTTTCTTAGTCTACTGGATTGGCCCCGATGGTGTATGTGATGAACTTGCTGCTCCAGAAATGGAAGATTGGTTCAATTCTTCATTTTGTGTTTCAGACGTTGAAGGCTGAGAACACGTAGCATCAGGTACTACAGATGTAGATGGCTGAGGACGATTGTCATCATATATTCTAGAATCCAGACTCAGGACGGCTGCAGAGCTCTGGGACTGTGTAGCCTGGTGCATCAGAAGCTACATTCTGGCTCTGCACAGTGTTCGATGCTTGTGTAGAAGTTGATGGCTGACAGTTTGTAGAATCTGATTCTTCTGACCTAGCAGTAGTTCCAAATGGAGCATTCAGGTGATCAGTGTACACGTTTCTATTGAATAAATGTATTCCAGTCTTCTCGAAGCCGTTTATGGTAGTTTGAATAAGAGCAGCTCTTGTAAAAGCCCTATTCACCTGCTTATCGATTTGGGATTTGGTACAAGGTGATGCAACACCCAGGATGCGTAGTTAACCACTGTCTAACTTCTTGTTCATAGTATTCACTCAAAGGGGTCATGAAAGAAACACCTAGGGGCTGAAGGCGGTGCGTTGTATGCGATGGAAAACAATAGAATGACATTGTGTTTCCAAGCTAGGTCAATAAAATCCAAAATGTTAGTACGTGATTTAATTGCAAATGAGCAAAACTGGTTTTTTCAGTGAAGGGTTAGAAAATTCTATTAATTTCTTAAACCAAATTAGAAAATTGCCATTATCGATCCACCCTGATTCATGGTAACAGGTGAAGGATCTTGGAGGAGCATCATCCATTAACAACGGATTTCCTTATTCCTGGGAAATACAAACATCTGGCGGCTTATATGTTTCTACAGTAACGAGTACACGATCTTCTGCAAAAGATAAACATTCAACTTGTGTTTTCCCGATGGGGCTAGCGTCTTTAAAGGTTTGTTTCAGACTGTGGGAATCCCTGTCTCATCCACACCGTACACAGTGATTGGTTCAATTTTGTTCTTTGTGTAAATTGACTCCAAGAAATCAAAAAATTTCCTAACGACAACTCTATTAAAACCTTTAGCTAGAGTTAAAGGTGTGTGCGCTCGTCACTTTAGTTTTAATTCAGGATATCACTTAACGAAACCTGCCATTTTTTCGACTCTGCTAAAGGTATAGTTCATGAAATTTTCTTCTGCTAAGTCAAATGACAGTCGGCGTAGATCAGAAATTGTAAGGCCAAAGAGTCTCTCTTCCATAAATAATACATACCCATCTATTTCCTTTTCTTGAGATTCAGGGAACACAGTTTCATAGCGACCTAATCGTTTTTCAGAAGCCAGCTCGCGCGACAGTACATTTTTTGCGCTTTTTTCGCCCTGTGAATTATCGTTGTTCTAGGTACGTTGAAATATCCAGATGCTTCAGTGTATCTCATCCATCCTTCAAGAACTGCATTTCCTGCCTCCTTCTTTCCTTCTTGCGACCAGCTTTGCTGAGTTGTCTTTAGCACATGGTTCCTCACCATATCTGAAATGACAGTGTAGGTGCATTAGTTTTATGAAAAAAAAAATTACTCATAACATTGTTTGTATGAGTATTGAAAAATTAAGGAAGAGGTTTTGTTAATTTGAAGAGAGCATTTTACTTGAAATAGAAAATTACTTTAGGCCCTAAAGTACCAATTACCTGTGGTTTTAACTTTCTTTATGTAACAAGTAAAACAACTTTTGTGTTAAGTAAAAAGTAAAAATTTGACCACCTCTTTTATTTCATGTTAACTTCCATTCCCATTTACAGTAATTAATGAAACACTCAGTATTACTAATTCAGAGTTTCGGTTATTTTATAAAGTATAATGGAACACCGAACTAAGTAGTTTTAATATTGTGGGACAAAACCGACCTTCGTCGACCGTCGATTGACGGATTTGCCCCACAGTACTCAACAAAACAAACATGGCGGTTTCAGGTCTCGAGCAACAGTTGCTAGGCTACGTTTATTATAAAAATACGACTAAACACACTAAATAATTACACATACTCACTGATGGTAAATCATATTGGCGTACTAATTCTCAAAACCATAAACAAACTTCGTGCAACTTGGAAAACAAACTGTTTAAAACTTCAAAAATTCGCACAGTCCAAACAATCGCCAATACTCAAACGAAACCAAGCTCGAACTACTCACAATCGCTGCCTCTTCACCAGTTCATAATGTTGCCGCCCGATAGCAGTAAAAATGGCTCAAATGGCTCTGAGCACTATGGGACTTAACATCTGAGCTCACCAGTACCCTAGAACTTAGAACTACTTAAACCTAACTAACCTAAGGACATCACACACATCCATGCCCGAGGCAGGATTCTACCCTTCGACCGTAGCGGTCGCGCGGTTCCAGACTCAAGCGACTATAACCGCTCGGCCACAACGGGATAGCAGCAACTAACGGGAAGTCCTCTAGGGGGCGGTTTGCTCCACATAGACGATTTTGCCCCATTCTCTCCTAAGGCCGGTATTACACTATAATATTTCCTTGACAAACAAATGTGATGAAATATTCGTCAAATTTCTTTGACATAGATCTTTGAGGTGGCGCTAAAAATTGGTATTACAATGCCATCATATATTTCGTCAAAGTTTAAGATGGCGGACAACGATAATTGTTTGCAGTTGCTTGTACCACAATTGCATTGTGTACGCATTTGGGAGACAAGCGGCAGAGAAAAGAAAACATAAGTGGGTGAAGCCATGGATCTTGTGTCGAGGTAATAAAAGCATTCAGCAAAATTTGTTACAATAGCTGCAAGTGGATAACGTCAAGTTTTCTTTAAATTACTCACAAATGGAAGAGAGTGCATTTCAGTATTTGCTCAGTAAAGTGGCCCCTAATATTACAAAGGAGAATGCTCATTTGAGTAATGTGATGTATTCACCGTAGCACGGTGATTGCTTGCTACAAGAGAGAGCTACTCTGACTTACTATACAGCACTCGATTACCACAGTGCACATAAACCAAAATGATTTCAGAAATGTGTGAAGTGATTTATAAAGCACTGAAGGAGAAATATCTGAAGATAAATAAATGTTTAAAGCACTATATGGGCATTAAGAACTATTTCTATTTTTGAATAATTCAATTAATAGAGTTAGTGTTCCAACTACTATAAAATTAATTAAAGGTACGAAACAGATGAAGGAGTTTTTAACTGAGGGCATCCAGAGTTCAAAAACAGACAAACTGCAATGAAGAGCTAAGTTTTTTTTTTTTGTTCTAGAGTGTCTCGTCCTCTATTCCGGCTTGTTGAAAAGTTACCATGGTGTTTTCCGATGTAGAGGAGTATGGCTGTAGCTGTGATTGTGGATTTGAATTCACCTGCAGCATATCCCACCAGCACACGATTAGTAGCATGTAGCATGCATTGTGCCCCTTGCTCACTCCATCCCCCCCCCCCCCCACACCACCCCGTCGAAGCAAGGTTATTATAAAGAGCCGAAGGAACACACCAATTAAACATTTTATCTATGTTTACAAACCCACTACAGACGTCAAATAGCCGTAACATTTCACACTGCAGTTCACGGCGGGGCCCTAGGTTTGATCATATTTCTTTGACGAAAGGCGAGATTTGACAAAGTTCCCTAGTACATTCTCAAATTTCTTTGACATAAATATTTGACATATGAAATTCTACAAAGAAATATGATAGTGTAATACTGGCCTAACTGAAGCTTGGCAACAACGCAGGATATGTTTTGCAGCCTTTTGATCGATGAATTACTTCTTAGGTGACACAGAATTAGCCTACAAAATTCACTTGATATATTCGAATCACTTCGATTAAATAATTTGAGCAATGTTAACATAACGTGTGAAATAAAGTTATCAACTATGGTTCTGAGTCCAGGAAAGTCATTCGACGTGGAAATTGCACTTCATCTCGTATTTTGCATTGCGAGCTTATCAGTCCTGGTCAGCACTGGTGCAATAAGAGAGACTACGGTGCTCTAGTGTTCCGTGGCTCCCGTAAGTTTGTCTTTGGCGGTGGTGCGACACGGACGTCTGTTTACGTCGCTGCCGTGGAAGTTCGGGCGCGCGCCTTTGTTTACCTACACTCCTGGAAATTGAAATAAGAACACCGTGAATTCATTGTCCCAGGAAGGGGAAACTTTATTGACACATTCCTGGGGTCAGATACATTACATGATCACACTGACAGAACCACAGGCACATAGACACAGGCAACAGAGCATGCACAATGTCGGCACTAGTACAGTGTATATCCACCTTTCGCAGCAATGCAGGCTGCTATTCTCCCATGGAGACGATCGTAGAGATGCTGGATGTGGTCCTGTGGAACGGCTTGCCATGCCATTTCCACCTGGCGCCTCAGTTGGACCAGCGTTCGTGCTGGACGTGCAGACCGCGTGAGACGACGCTTCATCCAGTCCCAAACATGCTCAATGGGGGACAGATCCGGAGATCTTGCTGGCCAGGGTAGTTGACTTACACCTTCTAGAGCACGTTGGGTGGCACGGGATACATGCGGACGTGCATTGTCCTGTTGGAACAGCAAGTTCCCTTGCCGGTCTAGGAATGGTAGAACGATGGGTTCGATGACGGTTTGGATGTACCGTGCACTATTCAGTGTCCCCTCGACGATCACCAGTGGTGTACGGCCAGTGTAGGAGATCGCTCCCCACACCATGATGCCGGGTGTTGGCCCTGTGTGCCTCAGTCGTATGCAGTCCTGATTGTCGCGCTCACCTGCACGGCGCCAAACACTCATACGACCATCATTGGCACCAAGGCAGAAGCGACTCTCATCGCTGAAGACGGCACGTCTCCATTCATCCCTCCATTCACGCCTGTCGCGACACCACTGGAGGCGGGCTGCACGATGTTGGGGCGTGAGCGGAAGACGGCCTAACGGTGTGCGGGACCGTAGCCCAGCTTCATGGAGACGGTTGCGAATGGTCCTCGCCGATACCCCAGGAGCAACAGTGTCCCTAATTTGCTGGGAAGTGGCGGTGCGGTCCCCTACGGCACTGCGTAGGATCCTACGGTCTTGGCGTGCATCCGTGCGTCGCTGCGGTCCGGTCCCAGGTCGACGGGCACGTGCACCTTCCGCCGACCACTGGCGACAACATCGATGTACTGTGGAGACCTCACGCCCCACGTGTTGAGCAATTCGGCGGTACGTCCACCCGGCCTCCCGCATGCCCACTATACGCCCTCGCTCAAAGTCCGTCAACTGCACATACGGTTCACGTCCACGCTGTCGCGGCATGCTACCAGTGTTAAAGACTGCGATGGAGCTCCGTATGCCACGGCAAACTGGCTGACACTAACGGCGGCGGTGCACAAATGCTGCGCAGCTAGCGCCATTCGACGGCCAACAGCGCGGTTCCTGGTGTGTCCGCTGTGCCATGCGTGTGATCATTGCTTGTACAGCCCTCTCGCAGTGTCCGGAGCAAGTATGGTGGGTCTGACACACCGGTGTCAATGTGTTCTTTTTTCCATTTCCAGGAGTGTATTCGGCGTACTCGCACGTTTCGAAGACTCGATATAGAATGGCACATGCATACCGAAAGTCGACTCTCAAGATTATTTTTTCGAATGAAAATGCGAGACCGAAAGCCTATGAAATTGGAAGGTTGCTACGATACCAAATTAAACTTAACTCCAACTAACTTATTGAATACACCTCTCCATATTGAGCAGTGTTGTGTACGTCCAACTGATTAACGATGCAGTGTATGACAGAATCATTCGTGACACTTAACATGGACTCAAATTTCGTTACTCTGATAAACATGTTGGAGAAGTAACTATGGATCACGCAGGCCTGGGCTTACGAAGCATACGCATTTTCTAACTTCCCTTCGAGGTTCCGTCTGATTTGACGATTGACGCCTTACGCCCATATTGACGAGTGCTTAGCCACGTAGAGGAAAAAATGGTCCAACTTCACGACCTACCTCGTTCTCAATGAGGAGCGTAAAATCAGAATATAACTGTCACAACATGTACCCTCATACTTGTTCATCGGCGGATGCAGGGCAATAGTCATCTACGACGGACAACCCAAAACATGCTCTGGATGCGTGAAAGAAGGCCACGTCCGTTCCGAATGTGCAAGTTCCAAATGGCGAACCCGTGCCTAAATCCACATGGACGCCACTGACACTAACGTATGCGGACGCGTTTCGAACAGATACCATCCCGAAGAATGACCAGCACCAACATCCTGACAGTTTACGGCAACCGACTGCAGCAGAGACCGCCACCTGTGACGAAACAACGCACACTTCTGCCACTCCAGCGCCGACGAAGCCGTTAACCGACCGGAAAGGATCGGTACTTCCGCAATCGGACACGGAGGCGCACACATGCAAACAATGATCGCCGAAGCGCCACTAGAAACGACGGCTAGCTCCGTCGGACACCTGCTTAATGCATTCCACGTCAGACGGACTTGCGTGTAACGACGATGCAGTGAATCCAGTTGCGCATCGGGAGGTTCTACCTCCCACACAGCAGTACGACGCGAATCACACGAGACAGGCGTTGAATACAGATTGGTTCAAATGGCTCTGAGCACTATGGGACTTAACATCTGAGGTCATCAGTCCCCTAGAACTTAGAACTACTTAAACCTAACTAACCTAAGGACATCACACACATCCATGCCCGAGGCAGGATTCGAACCTGCGACCGTAGTGGTCGCTCGGCTCCAGACTGAAGCGCCTAGAACCGCACGGCCACTTCGGCCGGCTTTAAATACAGACCCACCGGACGGAGAGACGCCGGTAGGAGTCCCTCCACTTACCGCGGCAACACTCCGCCTTCGGTCAGCTCGGCCGGAGAAGCATGACGACAGATGGACCTCCAGCACAGGAACTGGGCCGATGAATCCGATACTGATCCACAGACCGACGACGCAGCTGCAATGGTGAGTGCGGCATATACCGGATGTCAACCACGTAGAAGACGCAGACTGTCGCACAGACAGCAGCATGTCGCCAAGCAACAGCACACAAGTTAACATAAGCGTTCATGTGCGCTTTACGCACTGTAGAACAGCGGCAGGCGTATCGAACCGCCTCTGTTAACATGAATACAATTAGAACGCCGTTCAAATTGCAGTTATTACGAGACATGTGGCATGCGTCAGACGTCGACATCGTCCTTCTGCAGGAAGTATGTGTCGATAGCTTCCCCGACCTCTATGAGTACGATACATACATTACACTCACTACAGACGGCGGCAGCGGTACAGTGATACTTCTACGTGGAGGCATAGTAGCCGAGGACGTGGTGTACCTGCCGTCAGCGCGAGGACTAACGCTCATAGTGCTAGGAGTACGGATCGTTAACATCTACGCACCGTCGGGGTCAGACAGACAGCGCGATCACTATTCTTAGGCCGGTATGAACATATCTTATTTGGAGGCGACTTCGACTTGGTGCTCGCAATAAAGGATCAACACCCACGCCCGGAGCTGCGGCAAATGATACAGGACATGAACCTCATCGATACGGGGGGGACGAAACATGGCGACAGGCGCGAATATACCGGTGTCAGAAGTCACTCTGCATGTCGCCTCGATCGAATTTACGTAACACGTCGTCTCGAATCTGCGATCCTCGATGCGGAATTGTGGCCCGTCGCCTTTTCAGATCACATAACGTATAAATGCACGGTCTCCCTAAGTCGTCAACAAGTGTGGAGGAGTCACAGTGTTTCGAAAATGATTACAGCACACCCCAGGGAACCTCAGTGCAGACGCTTAATCAAAGACTCTTGGTACTAATGTTAACGACGCCGCCCGACATACCCGACGACATTGCAATGGTGGCTGGAATGCGTTAAGCCTGCATTGCGCCGAACGTTAATTGCATACGGAAGAGAGCAGATGAAGTGGAGGCTCTACACGACGGAGTTTTATTTCACGATGCTCCGCGAATTTTCTGCACAAGAGCCTCCAGAGGATCGGACTGCTGCTGTAAAACGAGCGCAGGCCCAAATAATTTCCATAACGCGCCGCCGTCTGGAGGATGTCGCAGTCCGCGCAAGGGCCTTTGAACGAGTCCGTGGAGAATCACCGTCGATGTATCATGTTATCAGACAAAAACAACGTAGCCGCAGATCCTCAATACAGACGGTCGTACTGCCGGATGGTCGCCGTATGACAACGCAAAAAGACATTGCCAACGCCTTTGTGGAACAATACGGTCATCTCTGTGAAGAAGTGGAACACGATCAGGCAGCCTCTCATGAGGTCCCATGAACGCTATCCGCGTGCCTCGACGAGACGGCCGACCGAGAGTTATCAGGGGAAATCACAGCTGACGACGTAACGGAAGCGCTTGATAAGGGAGCGTCCCACAAATCGCCGGGCCCGATGGGTTTTCATTAGAGTTTTATGGTACATTTAAAGATCTCGTGACTCCGCGATGGACTGCCATGTACCGCGAATTGATGTCTCGCAATGTGCCTCTTCCATCCTCCTTCGTGGAAGGAATGATCATCCCCATCCACAAACCATCCGGCGCACAGGTATACAGGCCTAGCGGCCACTGACCCTTCTAAATTGCGACTACACTAGGATACTTGCAGCACGCTTTACACGCGTACTACGCTAAGTGATATCAATCGATTAAACCCCACTAGGAGGGGATAGAAATATAAAAACGGCACTCAGCGACTACCGCTATGTATTCGCACTGGCAACAACATGTCGTCTCCGAGGTGTACTGGTATCGATAGACTTCGATCTCTCCTTTGACAGGGTGAGCCACGCCTATCTCATGGAGGTGATGACACAGATGAAGTTCCCAGAACGTTCCGTCACCGTCGTTATGAGACTACTTCACGGCACCTCCTCCAGAGTGCTTATCAACGGACGCATGGTGGGGCCCATCACCATCTCACCATCGGTCAGACAAGGGTGCCCGCAGTCGACGATACTGTATGCCATCGCTGTCGAGCGGTTGCTCTGCGGGCTCGGAATCGACTCCAAGGAACCACGATAAGGCACAACAAGTTTATATGCAGAACGTACGTAGATGACCTAGTGTTCTTAGCACGATCTAGTGACGAGGCGAGAGCGGCCTTGCATTGGATTAATTTGTATGGTATGGCTACGGGAAGTCGTATGAACATAGCAAAGTCGGGAGTGATGAACATCGGGAGAGGACTCCCGATGGGAAGTGTAGCACCATTACAGCCGATCAGCAAGATGAAATGCCTAGGAATTATCTTCACTACAGACATTCGACGCAGGGCGGCACTGAGTTACAGACATCTTCTGCAAACAATTCGTGCGAGTGTCCGAAGTCACAGGTTAAGGGCACTGGATATGATACAACGGGTCACGTTTGCCAACACTTATCTAGCTTCTCGCATCCCCCACCTGGCGCAGGTTCTTCCTATGCCGGTGGTGTTGGAGCGCCGAATCCTAGCGGCGTTAGGATATTTTGTGAGCTCAGGTCTGCTTTCTAAGGTCGGATACGAATCCCTCACCCTTCCTAGCAGTCGTATAGGTCTTGTATCAGTCCACGTCCGCGACTGAGGAGTGGCTATTTACATAAGCACGATGATAAAGATGTGGACACGACACCGGACAAGTCTGACGGGCGCCTTGATAGACGAACTAGATCCATCTTCTCGTCAGGCACCGGTAGCGCTGGCACACATCTAACCATCGCTTGCTCACATGCGAACCTTTTTTGTGGAACACAGTTATGTACGAGGGTTGGAACTTAAATAGTGGCAACTATTTATTCACAACCGATACAAAAGAGTTACATGTTTGCACCTGTTACTGTCGGTCAGAGAAGTCACCAGCGTTGTGTAGAACCCGTTGCCAGCGATGTGGAAGGCATAGTATACCGTTGGCAGAGCCTGTTCTATTGATGGTGCGAATGGAGCGGTCTACTGCCTGTTGAATCTCTGGAACAGTTCTGAAGCGAATGCCACGAAGTGGTTCCTTCAACTTGGGAATCAAATCAGAGTCTCAAGGACTTTAGTCCTGGGAGTATGGTGGATGGTATAATACTTCCCAGTCCCATCGACGAAACAGAGCAGCCAATGCATGCGCTGTATGCGCCCGCGCATTGTCCTGCAAAATGATGGGTGGGATGTGCAGAAAGTGTCGCATCTTCTTTCGCAAAGCTGGTCGCAGGTAACACTCCTAAAACGAACAGTAATACTGTCCATTGACGATGGCATTCGCTTCAGAACTGTTCCAGAGATTCGACAGGCAGTAGAACGCTCCATTCGCACCATCAACAGAACAGGCTCCACTAACGGTATACTACGCTTTCCACATCGCTGGCAACGGTTTCTACACAACGCTGGTAACTACTTTGAAGGACAGTAACAGGTGCAAACATGTAACTCTTTTGTATCGGTTGTGAATAAATAGTTGCCACTATTTAAGTTCCAACCCTCGTACATATGGAACTATCTACTACCAAGACGGCAACGGCACGTGATATATATCGCATCTTGACTCGACGACAGCCGAATAATGCCGTAGAGCGGCGACAGCCAACAGTGACATGGTCAGTGGTATGGCGTACAGTGCAACACCCAGACTTCGATACGGGGACGCGCGCTGTGGTATCAGGTGGTAAATGGGAAATAAGTGACTCGTTCCAGGTTGCATACAATTCATATGGCGGAGGAGCTACTATGTCCACAGTGCAATGTTATATATACAGAGGAACATCGCCTGATATGCGGGCCTTCGGCAGACGTGTGGCATTTGGTCCAGAAATGATTGCCTTCCTCCTTCGGGTGGTGCCGCAAGCAATAAAACTACGGATACTACTTCTCCCAGATATGACCTATTATCCCCAAACGAAGACAAACTCAGTGACTTGGATTCGTTGTCTCACTGTGCTTTACCTTTTTCGAGAGGGCAGTAAGAATGTACTCGACTTCTGGGCTTTACTACAAGAACATCACTCACAGATTACGAGACATCCTAGATATCGAACTTGTTACGCTAATTTTTTAAGGAGTGCCTTGCTAGATCCCACACCCAGTTGGGGTGTCTCGGCTAGGAGAATGTAATTATTTGCTGTAGGTATTCAGAACAAGAAAGGACCAGGACAGTGGAGAGTATCCACCACCATACGTGTAGACGTACCCAGCACCAACGCGAGGTACAACAGGATTAGCGACGAACGCACCCAGGAAGAGGGACGTGGCCCGTTATTGTTTTGAACTGACAGAAACAGTTTATGTTTGTTATTGTTACACCATGATGTGAAAAAAGTCCATTTGTTTACGTTTTCCAGAAATATTTTATTTTATAAAGGATATCGTTTTATATAAAAAAAACTGATAACTGATAGAAGCTGTTTATGTTTATTATTGTTACATCATTATAAAAAAAAGTCGGATAGAGGGTCTTCCATGTAAGCAGCAGATCCCGGGTTCGAGTCCCGGTCGGCGTATGCATTAAAAAAAAAGTGTAACGTAGTCGCTTTTGAAGTGAATACTGCTTCGGTCCCCGGTTCCGCTCATGCTATAGGTTACGTTTTTGGCCGTTTCGTGGCAGAACTACAAGCAGTCAGATCGGAAATCAGTAAGGAAATTTTATTTATATCAGTTATAAAATGTTACATTTTCATGCTACAGCAAGTAAATACAGACCTCTTCGAAGTCCAGAATAAGTAATATCTTACTGATTCATGCTGATATAGGAAGACAACTGTTAGAGATACTTTTTGTTTTATTAACATAGACTTTTTGTTTTATTAACATTGTTTTATTAACATAGGCTGTCATAAGGATACCGCGATTATTTGAATTTCGTTTGAATTAGGACAGTGCAGATTTTAACAGTGTTGTCCATGATTTTATTGAGCACAACAGTAAACATCAAAAAGAAATTAATGGTCAACAGTATATTCTGTCGCACTATCTAAAACAGTCTTACAAAGCTCAGGTAGTTCACCGATTCCACGCCTGTGGAAACCTGATGGATGTGAGTTAAAGATGTCGTTAGAATATGTTAGAAGTACATTTTCGGCCACAGAGGATTTTTCTTGACTGCTCTTCAATCAGGACCTAAAAAAGCGAACATCTGAGGACATGTGATCAAAAGAATAAATGCATGAGGAATGACATTTCACATTACTGGATAGTTTTGTTAATGAAACTGGCAGTGCGCACTATCATGTAGTATCAACACGTGATGTAATTTTGTGGGTAGTTTTCTTACATAGCGACAGATATGTGTCTTAGTTGTTGGCAAAAAATACTAGCTGCAGTATACTCTGCCCTGAGTAGCTTTTCGTAGTGCACAATACCATTTTGAGGCAGCAGAGGCAAAAAATTATGCCCTATGATCGAGTGTTCTGTTAGTGCTCTGGCATTAATTCTTCTTAAGAAGTTAGCATAAAGACATCACAACTAGACACAAGTAGGAACATTGCATTGGAATTCTCAATGAGCCAACTAATGACGATCAGGCAGAAATGCATTAATAATCATTCCTTTGAATTTTGTTGCTTTCAATTAGAGCATGTAGTAATACTGAGCCTGACTTCTGAACATTGTCTATTGAGTGCAAATCCAGAACAACGCTTAAATAGTCACACTTAATCATATATGTCTGTTATTGAGGCTACTTGAACGTAAAAATCGTTCATGCCATAACGACCTTTCTTGAAGCAAAAATTATTTTCCGAGCGTGTCTTGCCCAAAATAAATCGCCCCACACACATAACGGTTCAGAGCTGCTCCTGCAAGAGAAAAAAATGGTTCAAATGGCTCTGAGCACTAAGGGACTTAACGTCTGAGGTCATCAGTCCCCTAGACTTAGAACTACTTAAATTTAACTAACCTAAGGACATCTCATACATCCATGCCCAAGGCAGGACTCGGACCTGCGACTGTAGCAGCAGCGTGGTTCCGGACTGAAGCGCCTTGAACCGCCCGGTCACAACAGCCCCCTAAGAGAACAACATGTGGAAATGTTAGACCTTTTTCCACTAATGACTATACTTCATTACACTTACACACGTTCGTAAGTTTCAGGCATGCAAATTCCAAATTGTAACTGTGATATAAATGCGAGAACTTCAAATAAGAAATTGATCGTTGATAAATACACTCATAGTACCGCGCCACGTTCACCTGGTCGGAGCGTGTGACGTTGGCGGCAGGAAGCGCGTGGCCAGTAGCCAGTAGCTGCTGTGGGGCGAGGAAACCCTCGAACGTAAACTGTTCTGATCTTGACGCAGCCAAAAGCCGTTTACCGGGAATTGTTTCTGGAACTTATTGCTATTTCAGGTGGATTAGAAAATAAGACGAATTATGTTTGGGTTCCATCAGATGATAACTTTCTTATTGTGAATTGGTCAAACTTACCCAGCTCGTTTACTAAAATTAACATAAAACCGCGATTGATATTTATCCTTTAACAGGAATATAGGTACTCCTCAGATACGTAATAATTTATTTCGTCCTAAATTCTTATTTCAAAATATAAAATAATTTGGGAGGCACACAGCTTTGGCACATCTATTGTGAATGGTACGTTTAGACCCAGTCACAAACTGTTATTTGAATTCTAAGAAAATTTTATTTGAAATAAATGCGATTGTTGTCGTATGGTCTACAATGTTTCAGATGCATTTCACATTGTTGTAGGAAAAGGTACAAGTACAACAAGTACAATATTAATCTGACTCTGTGTGTCAAAATGGCAAGACGTTTTCTAAGTGATGATCAGTTACAAAGGCTTTTCAACGAGTCATATTATGAAATGGTAGATGATCCTGTCAGTGGTCCTGATTTTCAAGATTTTCTTGATTGTTCAGTTGATGATGATAATGTATTAGCTGGGTGTGAGGGTGGTGACGTGATTGAAGGAGGTGAAGGCAGAGTATCGCGGCGTAGAACACGCTTCTCAGGGTTATCCCTTTACCTCCTCTTGTGTCTATTGTCTGGAAAGGTGAAAACCTATGTCAGCCATCAGTTGTTGGGGATTGTACGCAGTACACCTTTACTCTTAACTTACTGTCAGGTTTAGGTTTAATTGTATTTACTTGTAATTTATTTTATTGCTACACCACGAAGATGACGTGCTACAGACGCGAAATTTAACCCACAGGTTGAAGATGCTGTGATATGCAAATGATTAGCTTTTCAGAGCATTCACACAAGGTTGGCGCCGGTGGCAACACCTACAACGTGCTGACATGAGGAAAGTTTCCAACCGATTTCTCATACACAAACAGCAGTTGACCAGCGTTGCCTGGTGAAACGTTGTTGTGATGCCTCGTGTAAGGAGGAGAAATGCGTACCATCACGTTTCCGACTTTGATAAAGGTCGAATTGTAGCTTATCGCGATAGCGGTTCATCGTATCGCGACATTGCTCTTCGCGTTGGTCGAGATGGGTTGGGTTGTTTGGGCAAGACCAGACAGCGAGGTCATCGGTCTCATCGGATTAGGGAAGGATGGGGAAGGAAGTCGGCCGTGCCCTTTCAGAGGAACCATACCGGCATTTGCCTGGAGTGATTTTGGGAAATCATGGAAAACCTAAATCAGGATGGCCGGACGCGGGATTGAACCGTCGTCCTCCCGAATGCGAGTCCAGTGTCTAACCACTGCGCCATCTCGCTCGGTGTTGGTCGAGATCCAATGACTGTTAGCAGAATATGGAATTGGTGGGTTCAGGAGGGAATACGGAACGCCGTGCTGGATCCCAACGGCCTCGTATCAGTAGCAGTCGAGATGACAGACATCTTATCCGCATGGTTGTAACGGATCGTGCAGCCACGTCTCGATCCCTGAGTCAACAGATGGGGAAGTTTGCAAGACAACAAGCATCTGCACGAACAGTTCGACGACGTTTGCAGCAGCATGGACTGTCAGCTCGGAGACCATGGCTGCGGCTACCCTTGACGCTGCATCACAGACAGGACCGCCTGCGATGGTGTACTCAACGGCGAACCTGGGTGCACGAATGGCAAAACGTCATTTTTTCGGATGAATCCAGGTTCTGTTTACAGAAGTATGATGGTCGCATCCGTGTTTGGTGACATCGCGGTGAACGCACATTGGAAGCGTGTATTCGTCATAGCCATACTGGCGTATCACCCGGCGTGATGGTATGGGGTGCCATTGGTTACACGTCTCGGTCACCTCTTGTCGCATTGACGTCACTTTGAACAGTGGACGTTACATTTCAGATGTGTTACGACCCGTGGCTCTATCCTTCATTCGATCCGTGAAACCCTACATTTCAGCACGATAATGCACGACCGCATGTTGCAGGTCCTGTACGGGCCTTTCTGGATACAGAAATTGTTCGACTGTTGCCCTGGCCAGCACATTCTCCAGATCTCTCACCAATTGAAAACGTCTGGTCAATGGTGGCCGAGCAACTCGCTCGTCGCAATACGCCAGTCACTACTCTTGATGAACTGTGGTATCGTGTTGAAGCTGCATGGGCAGCTGTACCTGTAACCGCCATCCAAGCTCTATTTGACTCAATGTCCAGGCGTATCAAGGCCGTTATTACGGCCAGAGGTGGTTGCTCTGGTACTGATTTCTCAGGATCTATGCACCCAAATTGCGTGAAAATGTAATCACATGTCAGTTCTAGTATAATATATTGTACAATGAATACCCGTTTATCATCTGCATTTCTTCTTGGTTTAGCAGTTTTAATGGCTAGTAGTGTTTTTAGTTCCAGTGTAGTTTGTTTTTCCTTATTTTATATTTTTATTTCAGGGAAGCAAACGTTCTCCATCCTGCTCCCACACACGGCATCTCCAAAACAAGGAGATCTGATAAAACATGGCAGAATACCAACTTTGTCACTTTTCATTAGCTTATGTAATTTAAAACTGTGTTCACGGAATTGGACTCCCTTCATTTCCGTCGAAGACGCACTGCAGCGCTTTCACACGGAACAGTTGTGACATGTCAGACCGCATCACATCATTTCGTAAGGGCTGCGTAAGCGATTGATAGAATGGCGTAGCCTCTAAGGCAGTCAGTTTGTAATACGCAGGTAGGGGCTTCCAATCCTGTCACTTCCATCAATGTTACCTTGCATTATGAGTTATTAATTTAGGAGAACAACGAGAATTATTTAATGTTCATAATTTTAAAGAATTCATAAGTATATAACTGAGAAAGGAGTGGATTCAAACACTTGGCTACATCTACACAGGAAGTCTTGTACCACTTTTTCTCTTTATGTATTTTGATTTCTGCTTGGCATTAAGAGGAAATGATATCTCTTTTGTGGCGTCCTAACTGCATGCAAATAAAGTGAACACAATTTAATATCATACTTTCTGTCGAATTAAAAAACTAAATATTTTCCCTTTGATGCCTTCATCGGCATTGACGTCATGAGCCATGTGATTTAAAAAAAGTGGTTTCATGTTTGGCTTAGTCTTCTTGATCAATGGTCGTAAAATAATTTAAAATCAATAATCTATTTAAGGACTGAAAAGAGTGAAATAGACTGCCTAGTTTTTCTGTATAATATGCTCCTCTTGATATTCATGCCGATTTCCGGAGCCACATGCTCCTCCTTTTGTTTATTAATTTTTTTTAAAGAGTTAAGACAAACGAATTTCCCTTTTCTTCGAGGGAAAATAAAGGTTCATTTTTCATAAACAAAATTTTCTCCCTAACAACACAATAATTCAGTAACGCGTCCAGTTTCCTTACTCATCTATAAATGCATTTAGCGGCCGGATAATAGAGGCAACAAGGTTCCGGATGAGAGTGTTATTCTGTGACCACTCTTCCCATGTGACATGAACTGCTTTGGAGAGCGCTGGTTTTGTTGTCGGTGCTGGTCTTCTACTCTTAATAATTTTCTCCATCTCTGCCCATACGTCCTCTATGGGACATTTGATTCCAGTGTTTTGCACATTTCGTTGTGTGGACAGGAGAACGGTCATGTAGGAAGATTTTTCTTCCTCCCGAAAATCTCAGACGAGGAAGCATTGCGTTCTCCAGTATTTAGCAGTAGTAATGACTAGAAGACGGACTATCCAGTTGCACACAACGCAGCAACGACTTGCTGATATCCATTCCAAACTGTAACACCACTCCGGCCATACCTTTGTTACTGATGGACATATTTTTCGTCGAACTTCGCTCCACTTGGTCGATATACGTGGAGTGAAGTATTTGGTGCATTAGAAAACACCTCCTCGATCGTAAATATAACTTGCTACCAGTAGGAAAGCGGTTTCCTTCAGTACACCAGTGGAAAGATTAATCTGGCAGCCTTATGTTGCTCCTTCAACATTTACTTAACCGCTGATTTTCGTTCATAAATTCCTTTCTCGTTGAAACGACGACCAGTGGTCAACATAATCACTCTTCTCTGGTGCATGTTTCTAATTTATGTGCTGGTCCTTAAAGGGTCTTCATCAATGCAGTGGATTATACCATTGTCTTCGTCCTCCGTGGTAGCCCGTGGACGTCGAGGGCGATGTCGACGGTTGACGTGGCCTTTCTCCGGTATCCTTTCAATCTAGAGATATATCCTATGGAAGGGAAAATGGCATTGATACAGTATTAGTCTTCATAAAGTGCAAGAATGCTACCGTCATCAGATTCCTTGAGCTGTGACGTTTCTCACGGAAGGACCCACTGACAAGGCAGGAGGAAACGAAATGCGACGCCAGGTGGGCAGAACTTCCTCCGTCTCAGAAGTCCAGTTCATTCCCGATTTCATGCTTTGATAAAAGATTTGATAAATTAATTCCTTGTGAATATCGTGTAAACATATTTTGTCTCTAAACATTATACGCAGTAATAATAATGACACCATTTTCAGAGAGTACAGGCAAAATTTAGATTCACACTGTGATACAGGCTGTTCCGGCTATCGTCTTGTACGCCACTGTGTTATCTCACACGTTACACCATAAAAGTCTTTAACTGCGCTTCATAGAAATGGAAGAAAAGTGGAGTAGGTAAAGTGGTGACTTTGTAATCTCCTGTTATAAAGTTCGAATTCGGCCGTTTCTACAAATTTTAATTCGTTGTAAACAAAAAATTGTAATTTCAGGAGGACAATGTCAATTCTAACGTTCAAATTACTCGTCGTATTGTAAAGATTTGTGTATATGGCTTCCGGTGCTCATTTGAGGAAGGCGAGAACAAATGGCTCCCTTGTTTCCGTATTGAAATTATACATACACCTCAGTTTGAATATGAACTCAGCCTTCAGTTGTTAATTGTTATGTATTTTTAACAATACCATATCCTTAGATGTTAAAATCGGTTTCAGCTAATGATTTCAACAGCTACTAGAACACAACGTGTTGTAACTCTTAGGCAAACTATAATGAAGTGCCGGGAGACGAGAAGATCGGTGTGTCCCCTATTGAACAGACTTTATATTTAAAACTTTTCCTACTTGGAAAATAAACTTTTCTTTTTCGGGAAATTTGCGAACATTGCTGCTTAACATGTTTCAAGGTTAAACTAAAGTCCTCCACCTAAAGCTACGTCAAAAGAAATCAAACAGCGGTTTGTGAAGCTATTAATGTCCGCATTTTTCTGCACTTCGCTGGTTAGAAGGGAAAAAGCTTACTGACCAATAAACGTATCTCCCAGAAGGTAAGGATGAATGAAATTAAACCTATCGTGTTGGAGGTCATGTTGTAAGTAGGCTGTTTAGGTTTTTATGTCGGTAACCCCATGTGGCGCTCTGTATGAAAATCACTGACTGTGCTGTGTGCAGTTTGTGGCTGGTTTGCATTGTTGGAATTTGGTATTGTAGTGTTGGGCAGTTGGCTGTTAACAGCACGTAGCGTTGCGCAGTTGGAGGTGAGCCGTCAGCAGTGGTGGATGTGGGGAGAGAGATGGCGGAGTTTTGAGAGCGGATGATCTGGACGTGTGTCCATCAGAGACAGTAAATTTGTAAGACTGGATGTCATGAACTGATATATATATATATATATATATTATGACTTTTGAGCACTATTAAGGTAAATGCATTGTTTGTTCTTTATCAAAATCGTTCATTTGCTAACTATGCCTATCAGTAGTTAGTCCCTTCAGTAGTTAGAATCTTTTATTTAGCTGGCAGTAGTGGCGCTGTGGCGCTCGCTGTATTGCAGTAGTTCGAGTAACGAAGATTTTTGTCGGGTAAGTGATTCATGAAAGGTGTAGGTTATTGTTAGTCAGGGCCAGTCTTTTGTATGGATTTTTGAAAGTCAGATTGCGTTGCGCTAAAAATATTGTGTGATCAGTTTAGTGTTGATCAGGATGAGTACAGAGCGAAATGTGTGCGTGCGTTCAGTTCTCCTCCGCTGTTTGAAAATCAGATAACGTAAAGGGTTTATCAGCACAGTAATTCAATAATTTTTCTAAGGGGACGTTTCAATGTGACTTGTATTTCAATGATTATGAAATCAAGTGAAATGAACAATTACATTGGCTGTACGAGCACACTATTGGTATCAGTATAACGGTGCTTGAAATGGTGCAGAGCCAGTTTAAGTTAGGAATATACAGCACTGGAAATCACGGCAGTATAAAATTCTGAAATTCGTATGCATTCCTTGCGCACGAAATTACTGTTGCAATATCGTTATGCAGCCCAATAACTCAACTGCGTATTTTACGGTGTGAAAGAACAGTGATAAACGGTCTTCACTTATCTGTTTACTGAAACTGGTGTTCCACAGAATTAGAATTTCTGTTTGGCGGATGTCAGTTTTGCAATGTTGAAATACAGGGCTATTACAAATGATTGAAGCGATTTCATAAATTCACTGTAGCTCCATTCATTGACATATGGTCACGACACACTACAGATACGTAGAAAAACTCATAAAGTTTGGTTCGGCTGAAGCCGCACTTCAGGTTTCTGCCGCCAGAGCGCTCGAGAGCGCAGTGAGACAAAATGGCGACAGGAGCAGAAAAAGTGTATGTCGTGCATGAAATGCACTCACATCAGTCAGTCATAACAGTGCAACGACACTTCAGGACGAAGTTCAACAAAGATCCACCAACTGATAACTCCACTCCACGATGGTATGCGCAGTTTAAAGCTTCTGGATGCCTCTGTAAGGGGAAATCAACGGGTCGGCCTGCAGTGAGCGAAGAAACGGTTGAACGCGTGCAGGCAAGTTTCACGCGTAGTCCGCGGAAGTCGACGAATAAAGCAAGCAGGGAGCTAAACGTACCACAGCCGACGGTTTGGAAAATCTTACGGAAAAGGCTAAAGCAGAAGCTTTACCGTTTACAATTGCTACAAGCCCTGACACCCGATGACAAAGTCAAACGCTTTGAATTTTCGGCGCTGTTGCAACAGCTCATGGAAGAGGATGCGTTCAGTGCGAAACTTGTTTTCAGTGATGAAGCAACATTTTTTATTAATGGTGAAGTTAACAGACACAATGTGCGAATCTGGGCGCTAGAGGATCCTCACGCATTCGTGCAGCAAATTCGCAATTCACCAAAAGTTAAAGTGTTTTGTGCAATCTCACGGTTTAAAGTTTACGGCCCCTTTTTCTTCTGCGAAAAAAACATTACAGGTCACGTGTATCTGGACATGCTGGAAAATTGGCTCATGCCACAACTGGAGACCGACAGCGCCGACTTCATCTTTCAACAGGATGGTGCTCCACCGCACTTCCATCATGATGTTCAGCATTTCTTAAACGGGAGATTGGAAAACCGATGGATCGGTCGTGGTGGCGATCATGATCAGCAATTCATGTCATGGCCTCCACGCTCTTCCGACTTAGCCCCATTCGATTTCTTTCTGTGGGGTTATGTGAAAGATTCAGTGTTTAAACCTCCTCTACCAAGAAACGTGCCAGAACTGCGAGCTCGCATCAACGATGCTTTCGAACTCATTGATGGGGACATGCTGCGCCGAGTGTGGGAGGAACTTGATTATCGGCTTGATGTCTGCCGAATCACTAAAGGGGCACATATCGAACATTTGTGAATGCCTAAAAAAACTTTTTGAGTTTTTGTATGTGTGTGCAAAGCATTGTGAAAATATCTCAAATAATAAAGTTATTGTAGAGCTGTGAAATCGCTTCAATCATTTGTAATAACCCTGTACTTTTCTACAAAGTCGAAGTGGATACTATAGTGTGAATTTGGTCCACGTAAAATGAGTTTATTGCAACGAAGATAGTTGATTTTCTGTAATATTTTCTTCCTTGTGCTTCTTGAAATAAGTGTCGTCCGCCAAGTCATCTGTAGGGAACGATCGTGATCTTCTGGCTTTGAAAGTGGTGTTTGTCGCCAGTTTTAGCATTTTACAGGGGTCGCTGCTAAGTGCAACTAAATGAAGTACTGCAATGCAATTTCTCTTATGAAGTAACGTCTTCATCAGTTAATTTAGTTTTAATGTACTCTATGAATGGTTGGAGATGTCCGATATTAACCTGAAAACAATTTCCTAAACATGGAAAGAACTAAATAATTACATGTTACCGTCCATTTGCCACAGAATGCCAGAACCAATTGCTGCGAACTAAATATTTACCTTTTTTGAGCAACTGCTTATAAAAATGACAAAGATGCAGTAAATGCTTCCTTCAAGCACGCGTGTAGCACCAGCAGAATGAGGAAGTTAATAGTGATAATGGCAGTAACGAGCGAAGTATTTGGTAACCTCATATTCTGCAATGGTATTTCCCAATCTAAGACATTTCTTGAAACAATGAAAATTCCGAATCTAGGCTGTGATGGCTAAAAGCGTCTTTACATCCCGTTGACATGAGACTAGCATAATTTCCGTGTGAGAAGCTTGCTGGTAATTAAGCAGTGAATAGAGAACTGCATTTGTTTTCACCTTGTCTAACTTGTAAGCTAAGCACATCATACGTTACGACATGATCACGAATGTATGAAGTCTGGGCTTCATTGGTCTCGCGGATTGATCGTTGATTCTTAGGTGCGACGTATCTTTTCGGTTCCAACTTGCGTCATGTATTATGAACACAGACGAACAGATCTCCTTTTCGTCAAGTAATACCAAGTGGAGAACGTCAGGTTGGACCGTAGTTCAGAATCCGCATTATTAACTTCGTATCACTTTGCTACCAACTGGGGCAACGCCAGTTTAGGTTGGTCCATAGCAGAGGCAGAAGCCTCGGCAACAGAAACTCAGTCAAAAATGAGCTTCCTTACACCAGAAACTACATTTTATTTAATGAGCCCATGGTCACTTCAGGTCACGGGATTCTTACGTTTTTAGAACTTGAGACGTTGAAAACTTTGGCGCTGGTCTGGGGTTCGAATTCGGATCTATCTTTCGTAGTATACGACCCACACGGAGCGATATGGTTCGATCATTTCGTTGTATTTCCCACGATTGCAAACTTCTCTAGATCACCACCAAAGGCACATATGGGGTTCGAATCCTGTTCCAGCAAAAAATTATTCACGGTTTCATTTCAAGCCCAAGCATATGCAGACGATATTACTAGTGACAAATAATTTTCGTTTTTAACTTTCCTTCATGTGTTGTCAACAATAACGATGGTTGCCTTTATTTCTAGTCAAATATACTCCCAAAAACATCCTCATGAGAACACCACATACTCCACTACCATTCATAACAGTTATTCCTCTCACTGTAGTCCTCATTACGGACTGAATTCACCTAGAAATGGTTGTTTTCCTGGTCCTCCTGCTCACCCAAAACAACATCCTGGTGTTTAGTGGCGTCATACCACCCGAATTACACCTTCGTTCTTTTGTATATGGCTTGATTGGTTTCTCTTGTACAACAGACGCACCTCATGATAGCTCCACAATGGTAACAGCTTTCTGCTGCCAAGTTTTAACTTTGGGATAATGTTCAGTCACGACACTTACTTGCAGGTTCAAAAATGCTTCAAATGGTCTGAGCCCTATGGGACTTAGCTGCTACGGTCATCAGTCCCCTAGAACTTAGAACTACTTAAACCTAACTAACCTAAGGACAGCACACAACACCCAGCGATCACGAGGCAGAGAAAATCCCTGACCCCGACGGGAATCGAACCTGGGAACCCAGGCGTGGGAAGCGAGAACGCTACCGCACGACCACGAGATGCGGGCCTTGCAGGTTCACATGTACCCTTCACCCACTTCGTAATTAGTGTGTGCACCAAACTGCGGCTTTCTGTAAACAGCTCGTGCTTGTGCTACATCTTGAAGCTCTGACATACACTCTTCAACAGAAAGAGGAAGGTTCTGCTGCTTGGTAGTTTGCACGGTAGATGGTTCAAATGGCTCTGAGCACTATGTGACTTAAATTCTGAGGTCATCAGTCCCCTAGAACTTAGAACTACTTAAACCTAACTAACCTAAGGACATCACACACATCCATTCCCGAGGCAGGATTCGAACCTGCGACCATAGCGGTCGCGCGGTTCCCGATTGTAGCGCCTAGAACCGCTCGGTCACTCCGGCCGGCTGCACGGTAGAGGTTTGGGCGAGTTGTTGCAGGGGTCGTTGGGGAATGAGTACCAGGTAACCAGCATTGTGAAATCAAGTGCAGGGTTATCTCAGGTGACTGACAGCATGGGGGAGTTATCTAGGAATTTTACGAAAGAGGATCTGGTAGTGAATGTGGGTGGAGCAGGGAGTAGTTTTGATAGGGACAAGGAATATGATGTAGGTGGTGATCTGGTGAAGATAGCTACTGAAACTTGTGGCACTAATGTGCAGCTGTTTCACTGTCATAATCGGCCTCATCTTAATGCTGCTGTTAGGCGTGTTAACATGGGACTGGTGAAGGCACTGATGGCAGAGGGCATGGCTTACATTGCAGTGGTGCCTGTTGGGTCTATCAGTTGATCGAGATTCACTGGGCATGGCCTGCACCTCAATAGGTACGGGAAGGGGAGGCTGGCAAAGCTTATAGGTGACAGTGTAGTGGGTGGTGATGGGATCACTCATGGAAAAATTCCTGTAGTAGTTCGTGTTAGAGTTGCACCTTTTTTTAGATTGAATTCAGCTGATAGGTATACCTTCTTAAAGGAAGTCAATCTAATTCATCACCAGAGGAGGTCAGGTATCCAAGTAGAGAAGGAATTAGGATACTTCATCAAAATATGAGAGGTATTAGAGACAAAGTTAGTGAACTGCTTATAGATGTTGACTCTGACATTATTGGCATACTGGAGCACGACTTAAATAAATTGACAATTCAGAGGCTTCCTTTACCAAGATACAGATTAGCTGGCTGATTTTCAAGGAGTTCCTCGTGGGGTGGGGGAGTGGCCATGTACGTAAAAAGCAGTATTCCGTTTGAGTCCATAGACTATCATGGCACTGCACTGAACAGATATTTGAATGTTGTGCAGGGGTAGTTGTATTTAGTAAAACTAAACTTCTAATTGTGGTTGTTTATAGGACCCATAACTCGTGACTTCAGAGCATTTCTGCTCAAGCTAGAGAGGGTTCTTGATTCACTTTATAGGAAGTACCAGATATAAATGTGGTGACTTAAATATTAATTTTGTACATGATTGTGCAAGAAAAACCTCATATGATACGATGGAGGTTGTGGTTTTTTCAACCAGGGTGCAGAGGAACAGTAGCTCAGCCATAGACAATATTTTTATTCATCCTTCATTACCAGATGGGCATTTTGGTAGTAAAAGGGTGAATGACCTTCCAGATCATGATGCAAAAATTTTAACACTAAAAGGTTTTTGTACTCAAACAAATGTCACATATAGTTAAATACTATGTAGGAAAGCTAATTCAATGGTAATAGAGAGTTTTTTAAACCTCATTAAAAAACAAGAGTGGCAGGATGTTTACAGTTTCGATAACATGTTTTTCTTAACACATTTCTCATGCTCTTTCAGAGTTCCTTTCCATTAGAATGTTCTAAACGGGGTACTAGCAGTAAAAGGCAGCCTGGTTGGCTGACTAGTGGGATAAGGATATCATGTAGAACAAAGTGGGAATTATATCAAAATGTTAGAAGTAGTTACAATCAAGCTACAGTAGACCATTACAAACAGTATTGCAAGGTGCTTAAAAATGTTGTTATTAGGAAGGCAAAGAGTATGTGGTATGCAAATTCACAGGATAAAATCAAAACCATGTGGTGAGTTGTGAAGTAAGTATCTGGTCAGCAGCACAAGGTCAACGATATAAAGTCAGTTTGCAGTAAAAAATTTCTCTTACTGATAAGTCAGATGTATGTACAGTATTTAGAAATCATTTTCTGAACATTGCTGGTGAATTAAATAAAAAATTCATATAACTTTCTTGTAAAATACCTTTCTGAAACTGATGCCTGAAATACTCCTCTGTGATACTGACAAGAGGGAGATAAAATTAAATCGCTGGAGACTAAGGACTCTCAAGGATATGATGGAGTGCCTAGCAGAATGTTAAAGTACTCTGCTGCACATGTTAGCCCTGTACTTAGCCATATTTTTAATTTTTCCTTCAAGAATGGTCTGTTTCCTGAACGATTAAAGTACTCAGTAGTAAAACCACTTTATAAAAAGGGAGAAAGGGATAATGTAGACAATTTTAGACTTATTTCTATGCCATCAGTGTTTGCTAAAGTCATTTAAAAGGCTGTGTATGTAAGGATAATTGATCATTTTATATCACATAACTTGCTATCAAATGTGCAGTTCAGGTTTAGAAGTCGTTTAACAACTGAAAATGGTATATATGATATATACTCTTTTCTCTGCGAGGTACTGGATGGATTAAACAAAAGGTCTGGAACGCTAGATATCTTTTTTAATTTAACTGTGGTGTTTGATTGTGTTGATTACAAAATATTGCTCCAGAAATTGGACCATTATGGAATATGGGGAGTAGCTCACAATTGGTTCACCTCTTACTTTAACAACAGACAGTAGAAGGTCATTATTCACAGTGTTGAGAGTGGCTGTTATGTAGGTTCTGAATGGGGTGCAGTCAAGGAGGGGTGCCCCAGGGATCACTGCTGGGGCCACTCATGTTCCTTATTTACATTTCCTCTAGTATTACAGGTAATTTAAAATATTTCTGTTTGCTGATGACACTAGCTTGGTAGTAAAGGATGTTGTATGCAACATTGGCTCTGTTTCTAACGTTGCAGTTCATTGCACAAATTCATGGCTTGTAGAAAATAAACTAACGCAAAATCGCTGCAAGACTCAGTTTTTGCAGTTATTAACACACAATTCAACGAAACCTGACCTTTTAATTTCACAGAATGGACATATGATTAGCGAAACTGAACAGTTCAAATTTCTAGATGTTCAGACAGATAGTAAACTGTCGTGGAACGCTACAGTCAGGATATTGTTCAGAGACTTAATGCTGCCATTTTTAATATTCGAACAGTATCTGAACGAAGTGATTGTTTGACACAAAAATTAGTTTACTTTGCTTATTTTCATTCGCTTATATCGTATGGTATTATATTTTCGGGAAACTCTTCCCATTCTAAAAAGATATTTTTGTCTCAGAAATGGGCAGTTCGGGCAATAAGTAGTGGAAATTTGCGAACCTCTTGTCAACCCGCGTTCACTAGCGTGGGTATTTTGACATTGGCCTTTCAGTATATGTATTTTCTACTGCCATTTCTTGTTATCAGTATCAGCTTATTCCCAAGAATTAACAGCCTTCTCTCATTTAAAAATAGGCAGAAATACTGTCTGCATTTGGCTCCCACTTCCTTAACTCTTGTGCAGAATGGTGTGCATTATACTGGTGCATCCATTTTCAATAAGCTACCACAAGAATTCAAAACCCTCAGCAGTAATCCACGCGTTTCCAAATCAAAACTGAAGAGTTTTCTCGTGGGTCACCCCTTCTATTCTGTTGAGGAGTTCCTTGAAAAATTAAATTGATTTCTATCTTTTACTTAAACTTATAACTTGACTTTTGTTGGCTTTATACACATTTCATTTTATATGTTTTTCATGTCTTAATTTCATATACTGACACGTTCCATGCCCTTGGAGGTTTGCTCCTCAATTTGGTCCTACAGAACTAGACGCGTAAATAAAAAGTAAAATAAATAAAATTATTGATTTTGGCCAGTTATGACCATCTTGCTCATCTGCAGAAAAGTGGAAAACCAAATACAACTAACTGACAATCTACATCTTTTAAACATGTAGTTATGACATAGTAAATAGGTGCCAATTACATACATATAAAATTCAGAATCTTAAAAAAATTTATAAAACTTACCTGTTTAAAACATACCCTCATATAACACAGCGAGAGTGACATCATTCATATACATGACACGAAATAAGCATCATCATTTCAGACAGAACAAATAAAATGGTGTGAGGTAGGCCACAGTGCCAGTGTGAACAGTGCTACCATTCATTGTAAACAGGGCTGTAGTTGCAATAGAAAAGTGATCATGACATAAACTTCTCAGTTACTGCTACTGTACATATATTTTACAACTATTTAATATGCATTTAGGTAAAAAGTCCAATTAGGCAAATCTATTTGGAATTTACAAAGTGCTACAAATTATTACAGTAGTATTGTGAAGTGCATTAAAAACACCAATGAAACTAACTTTTTTTAAATTTATGAAAAAGTAAATTAATAAGTGATGATACATGTTGCTGCAACAGTTTTATGGTAACTTTAGATAAATCATTAGTAATATACCAAAGTGTTGTGTTGGCTACTGTGGGAGTCAGCATGGACACAAACAAGGAAGGAGAGAAGTTGCAATGGCCAGTGGCAGGAATCCAAAATGTTGTGTACATAACACTTTGAAATTAACTGATCACTTTGTTTCTAAAAAGAAAACAGACGTAACTTAACTTGCTTCCTGCGCTTCCTACATACAAATATGTTTCACTATTGGAATCCTTCAAGCTTTCCCTGCGATCTGTTGACACTTTGTTAAAACGGGACTTCTGCCAGATGTTCGCGTCGTTCTCGCACGATATTTCGATGGCGTAACTCGCTGTCTTCTTCAGGTGCAACCCGTGAATGGTCCTTGGGCGGTTCGAGTTCAGTATTTATGCCTGTAAGGTGGGCGCTACCTTGGTCGGTCCGTGCCGCACCGGGCGTTCCGTCGGCGGTCCGCACCCGCCAGGCCCTGCTCCAATGATCCCCCCCTGGTCGCTGGTGTTCTGACTGCCCTCCGCGCCCAGGGCAGCCGTCCTCCGTGGTCGTGGTCCTCATCTGAGGTCTGTAAAAACTGGCCTGTAATGTCTGGTGTTCTGTTTCATTGCTGTTTCCTCGGTTACCACTCCTGCCATCAGTACAGTTGAGCAAGCGACCAACAGACTACCATCCAATGTGGCTGAAGAGATCTGTAGAGAGACGTGCAGGGCGCTCATTAAGACCAAGGCACCGAAATCCAACATCTCAAGTGATGGAAGGTTGGCACTCATTCAACTCCAGGAGGATGACAGCATTGTGGTGATGCCAGTAGACAAGGGGGACTCCACAGCCATTCTATAGAAGACAGAGTATGACAGAAAAGTGCGAAAACTTCTGGAGAATCTTGCATACAAACCAATAGAAAGTGACCCTACGGACAAAGTGTACAAAATGACCAGGGATCTGCTGAAGGAAGTGGCTCGCCTGAACAAGTCATCAAACAGCTGTGTTCCAAAGGGCCAGTGCCACCTAGACTGTATGGACTCCCCAAAGTTCACAAGAAAGGGGTTCCTCTTCGAGCTATTGTTAGCGATATCGGCGCTGCCACCTATCCTACTGCAAAATACCTAAAGAAGATGCTGGCACCGAATGTGGACAAATGTGTACACCACATTCAGAACTCAGAGGACTTCCTACAATGGCTGAGGCAACTACACGTTGTGGACACTGATGTAATGGTCAGTTTCGATGTGGTGCCTCTCTTCACGCGAGTACCACTGAATGACTCACTCGATCTTATTGGAGAGAGGCTCTTCCTGTATGGCGGCCAATTTTATGAGCAAACGGAAGGGGTGGCAATGGGCAGCCCTCTATCACCAGTGGTTGCCTACCTGTTCATGGAGAGATTTGAAGAGGAGGCACTTACATCGGTTACATATCAACCCAAGTGCTTTTTTTAGGTATGTGGATGACCTTTGTCATCTGTCCCCATGGCAAGGAGAAGCTAGATGATTTTCTGGAACATCTGAATTCATGTCACCCGAATATAACATTCACAATGGAATTGGAGAAGTATGGACAACTCCCATTCCTGGATGTATTCTTCAAGAGGAAGGCTGAGAATGCATAGGATGACCTGAGGTTACGGAAGCCAGGCATTTACAACATACCATGCGAGTGTGGGATGTCATACATCGGCCAGACCACCATGACTGTGGACATCAGGTGTAAAGAACACCATAGGCACACCAGAATCAGACAGGCAACGAAATAAGCCATAGCAGAACACTTTCTAAGACTTGGTCACTTGATGAATTGCAGTGACAACAAGATAATCACACAGATCCCTATATATTGGGACAGTGTCATAAAAGAGTCCATCAAGATCAAGTTAATGGAGAATCTTATCAACCATGACATTGGATACCAGCTCAGCATGGCCTGGAATCCGGCTCTTGAACTTCTGAAAACTCAACGCAAAACACATCGAGATTTCACAAGAAATAGGAGAGGGAACAGAGAAAACAGCCACGAGACTGAGCAACATCCATTACAGATTTGCCCTGACACTCCTGAGATGACAACCATGATCCCTAGAGGACGGCCAGATCTGGCGTGGACGTCGGTCGGAACACCAACGATCAAAGGGAACCATCGTTGCCACGCCTTGCGGGCGCGGACCAGGGACAGAACATTCGACACGGCGCCCAGCAAGAGACAGAAGTGGAAACCGAGGGAACAGCAATGAAACAGAACACCAGACATTACAGACCGCTTTTGACAGACCTCAGATGACGACCACGACTCCAGAGGACGGCCGCACCAGGTGCGGACGGCGGTCGGAGCACCAGCGCCCAGAGGGGACCATTGGAGCCGGCTCTGGCGGGTGCGGACTGCAGTGTGAACACCCGATGCGGCGCGGACCGACTAGGGAGCGCCCAGCTCCTTACAGGCATAAATACTGGACTCGATCCGGCCAAGGACGATTCTCGGGTAGCACCTGAAGAAGACAGCGAGTTACGTCATCGAATGCAAGAATGAAGCGAACTTCCAGCAGAGGTCCTGTTTCTTTTTCCTTTATTTATTTATTTATTTTTTTTTTCAAATTGTCATGTTTCACTACTACTCGCAGTATGCAGGCGATGTATCATCTTCCTATTACTCAGTACTGGTGCTCTCGAAGACGGCGACCAAACTGGGTTGACCAGCAATGGGCTGCTGGTTCAATCAGCATTGATAAGGGCACTAAGCTCTATCTTCGTGGAAGTGGATTTCCAGTGGCATGCAGGTCAGCACCTTCCTCATGCTATTTCGCGGCGCTGCACTGGTCGCTGTGCAGTCGATGCTTTAGTACTGCACTCAAAGTATCATGTTTAATGAGCTAATACAATTACACAAAGGTGATACAATGTTGTTATTGTGGTCTTCAGTCTGGTTTTATGCAACTCTCCACTCTGCTCTATCCTGTCCCATCCTGTCCATCTCTGAATAACTGCTGCAACCTACATCCATTTGAAGCTCCTTGCTGTATTCATACTTTGGTCTCCCTCTGCAGTTTTTACACCCTTCAGCAACCCCCCCACCCCTTGATGAGTCAGAATGTGTCCTATGAACTTATCTCTTCTTTTAGCCAAAGTTGTGTCATAAATATCTTACCTCTCCATTTAGACACAGTATCTACTAATCAGGTTCGTGTCTACTCATTAGTTAAGTGTCTATGCATCAAATTGCTGACTTCTCCTATAACATCACAGTGCATAGGCTTCTAATCTGTTCTTGTCTGGACTGTTCATTGTCCACATCTCACTTCTGTACAAGACTCTCTCCAGACAAAGACTGTCTCTCCTGAAGACTTGAGTAAGTAATCACTGACCTCTGTCAATATAGCCACCAGAATGTGGCAGAGGTAAGTACTGACCTGAAGAATGCAATTGCCAGATATCTCCCAGCACCTTGTGGTACATAGCCTCAGGACAAGGATTACAAACCATTGTTCCTGTCAATTAATAAGAAACATGTCATGAAAACAGGTAAATGACAGCCAAGAAAAGAGAGTGGCTTGAGAAGCATAACAAAATAAAACACAACTAGAATACACTCTTTACTAGGCAATGACCAGGACAGGTACATCAAATAAAGGTGTTAATAAGAAACGGTTATTAAAAAAAAAAAAAAAAAAAAAAAAAAAAAAAAAAAAAAAAGAGAGAAAAAGAGAGAGAACAGATTTCAAGCATTTATTGCTTCCAAACTACTAAAAATAGAAACATAATTCCAACATTCCTGGAAAGTTAAAAGTTCAAATTTTTATGCATTTAATGTGAGCTCCATGTGCTACACAACAAATATCAAAATGGTGGCTCATTTCTTGCAACGCACAAAACAGCTGGTCTCTCGTTATCAAATTCACAGCTCAACGATGCGATTTTGCAGATTTTCAAGAGTGTCAGGCATAGAGGGGATGAAAATGTGATCTCTTACATAACGCCACAGATAAAAGTCACTAGGTGTGATGTCTGGAGATCTGGGAGGCCACCAACGATGAAGTAGATCTTCTGCTCTTCCTCTTCCAATTCAACATCCGAGACCTCACACCTCATGTTTTACCCCTCTTATGCCTGACATTCTTGAAAGTCTGCAACATCACCTTGTTGAAGCTATCAGTTTGGTAACGAGAGACTGGCTTTTTCATATGTTGCAAGCAATGAGCCACTGTTTTGCTATTTGTCATGTAACGCATTTTCCTCACATTGAATGTATAAATAGTTGAACCTTTCTCTTTCCAGGGAAGTAGGAAATGTGTTTCTATCTCTTGTAGTTTGGAAGCAATAAATACTTGAAATCTGTTCCATCTTTTCAAATAGTCCTGAATTAAGAAAATGATAGATTGCTACTCACTGTGAAAATGGTGCATTGAGTTGCAGACGGACATGATAAAATGACTGTTACACATTTGAGCCTTCAGCCAAAGCCTTCTTTGGAAAGGAAAACACCCTTTCATTCACACAAGAAAGCAAGCCTCACACACCACCCATCATCACTAACTAGGGACACTTGAGCCAGAATTCAGTGTGGAGTGGAAGCAGCAATATGGAGTGGGGTGGGGAAGAGGGAGGGATAGCAGTGTATTTGGTTGGGGGGGGGGGGGGAAGGAAGTCAGCACTGCCTGGTGTGTCATGCAGGGACTAGATGGTGGCAAGACAAGGCTGGCAGACAGTGTTGGCGTCTGTGGGGATGGGGGCGGGGGTTGGAAGGGAAGGAGGGATGGATGGGGAGTGCAAAAGGGGAGGAGCAGAGAATGGGAAAAGAATGGTGGATGTGTTGGCAGAGAGTGGCAAACAGTAAGGTGAGGGGCATTGAATGGGAAGAGGTGATAGGACAGAGGGGGGAGAAAATGTTTGGTAGATGGTGCGGGGCATGAGCTATCATAGGTAGAGGCTGGGATGATTTTGGGAGTGGAAAATGTGTTTTAAGCATGACTCCAGTTAGTGCTGTTCCAAAAAACTCGTGGTGGAGGGGAGGATCCAGATGGGAGCCACTTAAATCAAGCATGTTACGTTAAGCAGGCCACAGTATGACCCAGTTTTCGCTTGGCCACAGTTCAGTGGTGGACATTCATCCTGGTGGACAGCTGGTTGGTAGTCAGACCAATATAAAAAGCTGTGGAGTGATGGCATCACATCTGCTACATGACATGGCTGCTTTGACAGGTGGCCCAGCTTCTGACAGGGTAGGAGAGGCCTTTGCCAGGACTGGAATAGAAAGTACTGGGTGGGTGGATTGGGTATATCTTACACATGCGGCTTCCACAGGGATATGATCCTGTGGCAAGGGGTTGTGGTTGTGGATGTAAGGATGTACTAGGGTGCTGTGGATGTTGTTTGGGTGATGCAGCATCACTTTAGGAGGGGTGGGAAAAATCCTGGTAGGAAATCCATCATTGATAGATGATTGGTCGCACAGGAGCATGTCATACAGGTGCCCATGACTGTGTTGAATATTCGTTTGTGTATTTTCCCTTCAAAGGAGTGTGTCAACATTGATGATTAGAGATCCAGGAGGTAAAGGGTTGGGTGGCTGGAGAGTCAGTAAAGAAAGTGGTTGGTATCTTTGATGTGGGAGGCCAGATTTTGGGCAGTTGGTTGGAGGTGTTGTTTAGTGAGGTCCTAAATTCTACCAGTGGGAGTACAATAACTACCTACAATGGGACATTCAGAATTGTTGGGTTTGTGTGTTTTGGTGAGAATGTAGAATGTGAATGTATGGGGTGTCATAGGGTCAAGGAGGCAACTAGATTCAGGGGAGAGGTACCGGGAGAGCCTAAGGCTTTATCAAGGGTTTGGAAGCTATATTAAGCTTCTAGGATGTGATGACTTTGGCAGAGTGAAAAGGTGGACAAGTCAGGCAATTGGCAGAAGCCTCCCACTTGGTAGCCACTGAGATTCATGATGACAGCAATGGAACCTTTGCTGAAGGTAGGATGATTAGATGAGGATCTGTTTTGAGACAGTGTATGTCTGTCCTTTCTTCTTCCGAAAGGTCAGTGTTCATAGAAAGGACCTGAGGAAGGACAGTGAGACCAAGATAGAGGTAAGGAATTCGTGGAAAATGACTAGGGAGCGGTTGGTTGGGAGGATAGGGGGATCATGGTTGGATGGTAGTATGAACTGGAAGTGGCAGGATTCAATCCTTAGAGAGCCATACACAGCCTTAAAACCGATCCTGCTTAATCACCCTATCTGCAGACAAAATCTCAACCAATTTTATTATGAGTTTCAGCAACTACCTGGTGGAAGGTGTCTGCTAATTATCTGACTTATCCATCTATGAAGCCTGCCTGAGTAATCTCACACCAGCAGTCTAACATAACCTCCAATCCCTGTCTAAATCTGGCAGTTTTACCCAGAGCATCTCCACTGAATCCATTTCTGCATTGAGCCCTGTGACATCCCATACACCCACCTTCTACACGCTCCCCAAAATTCATGAACTTAACAGTCCCGAATGTCAAACTGCAACTTGTTATTGTGCTCCCACTGCAAGAATTTCTGTCCTCATTGACTAACACATCCAACTAATTGCACAAAATCTAGCCTGCATCATCAAAGGTACCAACCATTTCCTTCAACAACTCTCCATCACCTTCATCCCTTTACGTCCTGGATCCCTACTCATCACCGTTGACACCACTTCCCTATGCAGCCACATCCCCCATGCCCATGGTCTTGCCATTATAGAAAACTATCAGACCCAACTTCCTTCTGACTCCAAACCCACTACCTCATTCCTCATACCCCTTACTAGCTACACCCTAACATGGAAGTACTACTCCTTTGAAGGGAAGATATACAAATAAACCTGCAGCACAGCCATGAGCACCAGCTACATGGCACCCTCCTATGAAAACCTGACTGTGGGTCATCTGCAGGAAAGTTTCCTAGCCCCTCAAAACCCCAACAGTCTGGTCTGGTTCAGGTTCATTTATGGTATCTTCAAGATTTGGATTCAGAGCCAAGACACCTTATCCTCATTCCCTAACAACCTTAAGCCCTTTCCCTCCCAGCCACGTCACTTGGTCCTCCTTAACCCAGCATGCAAATTTCATGAATGGTGACCTCTGTACATTGACAGCAGCTCCCCCTTCCACACCAAAAAATCCCTTCCATGCAACATGGCCACACAGGGATCGCTGCTTCACAACCCAGGCTATCTGGAATGTTGCCTCCACCAACAGCTTTTCTGAACAGTGCAGGCGGGAGTTATGCCACTGTAAAGTTCCCCACTATGATAGCCACTTGCTCACAAACAGCCATTGATAATATATTTGTAGAAAAGGCCAATGAACAAAATTATATTACAAAACCAATAGTCAATGGCCTCTCAGACCATGACATGCAGTTCCTTCTGTTAAATGTTAATACTGAACAGGATATAAAATCTGTTAAATCTGAGCTCAAGAGGGTAATCAGAAAGCCAAAAATTGATTATTTTAGGACACTCCTCAGAGACATTCACTGGACTGACGTTTACAGTGCTCATGGCATGAATGAAAAATATAACACTTTTGCTAATAAAGCGCTTACCTTATTCGAACACTGCTTTCCCCCAAAACTTACCACGGTTAGAGCAAAGTCTACAAAGAAGCCATGGATTGCTCGAGGAATAGGGGTATCTTGTAAAACAAAAAGAAAACTGTATCTGTCAATCCGAAACATTTCCAATGTTTATGCTACAGCACATTATAAGAAATACTGCAAAATATTAAAGACTGTAATACGGATGTCAAAGCAAATATATTACAAGGAAAAGATAGTAATATCAGATAACAAAATAAAGACAATATGGGATATAGTGAAGGAGGAGACTGGTAGAACCAGACATGAAGAGGAACAAATAGCATTAAGATTAAATGATACATTGGTGACAGATGTGTATTTCCTGAATGGCTGAAATATGTTGAAGTTAAGCCACTTTTTAAGAAGGGAGATAAAGAAATAGCATCGAATTTCCATCCAATTTCACTGTTGCCAGCATTCTCAAAAATTTTCGAAAAAGTAATGTACAGTCGGTTTTATAACCATCTTATCTCAATGTGTATAGTGTTGCAGAACTTTATAACAAACATTTTATAACTGTTACTGAAAAGATGGGGTTGTCAGGTTCGGTAGATGCTGCTATGGAATACCTCAGAACAGACATTTCAAGTAACTTCCATAATATGAATTTGACCCTCACTACCACAACAGAAAAAATGTCCATCATAAAATCTTTAAAATCAAAAACATCTAGTGGTTATGATGAAATATCAACGAAGTTAATTAAAGAATGCGATTCTGAGCTAAGTAACATATTAAGCTATCTTTGTAACCAGTCGTTTATCAGTGGAATATTTCCTGAATGGCTGAAATATGTTGAAGTTAAGCCACTTTTTAAGAAGGGAGATAAAGAAATAGCATCGAATTTCCATCCAATTTCACTGTTGCCAGCATTCTCAAAAATTTTCGTAAAAGTAATGTACAGTCGGTTTTATAACCATCTTATCTCAATTAACATACTGTCAAAGGCACAGTTTGGATTTCTAAAAGGTTCTGATATTGATAAGGCTATCTACACTTACAGTGAAAATGTGCTTAATTAATTAGGAAAAAAATTGCAGGCAACTGGTATATTTTGTGATCTGTCAAAGGCATACGACTGTGTAAATCACAATATCCTTTTAAGTAAATTAGAATATTATAGTGTAACAGGAAATGCTGCAAAATGGTTCAGATCTTATATCTCTGGCAGGAAACAAAGGGTGTTATTAGGAAAGAGATATGTATCAAGTTATCAGGCATCATCCAACTGGGAACTAATTACATGTGGGGTCCCACAAGGTTCCATTTTGGGGCCCTTACTTTTTCTTGTGTATATCAATGACCTTTCATCAGTAGCATTACCAGATGCCAAGTTTGTTTTGTTTGCCAATGATACAAACATTGCAATAAATAGCAAATCAAGTGTAGTCTTAGAAAGATCAGCCAATAAAATATTTGTGGACATTAATCACTGGTTTCTAGCCAATTCTTTGTCACAAAACTTTGAAAAAACACACTACATGCAGTTCAGAGCTTGTAAGGGGTGTCCCACGAGTACATGTCTAACATATGATGACAAGAAGATAGAAGAAGTGGACAGTGTTAAATTCTTGGGATTACAGCTTGATAATAAATTCAACTGGGAGGAGCACACCACAGAACTGCTGAAGCGCCTTAACAAATCTCTGTTTGCAATGCAAATTTTGTCAGACATAGGGGATATAAAAATGAAAAAGCTGGCATACTATGCTTACTTTCATTCCATAATGTCATATGGGACTATTTTTTGGGGTTATTCATCAAGCCAAGCTAAAGTTTTCTGGGCACAAAAACGTGCAGTAAGAGTTATATGTGGTGTGAACTCTAGAACATCCTGCAGAAGACTGTTTAGGGAACTAGGGATACTAACTACTGCTTCCCAATATATTTATTCCTTAATGAAATTTGTCATTAAAAATATATCGCTTTTTCAAACCAACAGCTCAATTCATGGAATCAATACTAGAAATAAGAATAATCTTCACAAGGATTTAAAGTCACTTATTCTTGTACAAAAAGGTGTGCATTACTCAGGAACACACATTTTCAATAACTTGCCAGTAGCCATAAAAAGCTTAACAACCAATGAAATTCAGAGAAGCCTAAAGGAATTATTGGTGGCCAACTCCTTCTACTCCATTGATGAATTTCTCAGTAAAACCAACTGATTTGTATATAAGTACAATATAGCTTCTGCACAATTTCAGTGCAGTGTGTGTGTGTGTGTGTGTGTGTGTGTAAGTACAATCTAAGTTCTGCACCATTTCAGTGCAGTAATGTGTTCATTGTAAATAAGTATTATAGTAGTTGTATTACATGTTTATTACCTTATAAATAAATAAAAAACTTTTTATTTTAAATTCAGTGTATTAGTATTTGTAAAATGACTCTTTCATATTTATTTGTTTTAGTTGTAAATATTTGTCATGTAGTGTTGTTTTTCTGACATGTTCCACATCCTGGAGGACCTCCTCACTACGGATCAATTGGAATGAAAGTAAATCTAATCTAATCTAATCTAATCTAATCATTCTCCAATGCTGAAGCCATATTGGCATCAACCTACAATTCCCACACCATCCACTCATCAGTTTCCACCCCCTCTGTCCTGTCACTTCCTCCCAATTCCTGTCCCCTCACCCTCATTGTTCACCATTCTCTGACAATGCACCCACCAGTCTTTTTCCCTTCTCTGCTTCTCTCCTTTCCCGCTCCCCATGCCCCATCCTCTCCCCCTCCCCACTACCTTTTCCACATGGCACCATCTAGTCCCTATACATTCCACCAGGTGGTGCTGATTACCCTTGCCCTTCATGTTCCCTGCTGTCCCTCCTGCTTTCCCACCCCACTCTGTATTGCTTCTTTCATTCAAGGTTGTATTCTAGCCACAGCAGTCAGAGATAGCGGTCATGTGTGCCTAAGAAGTGCTTCCTTGTGTAAATGTATGTATTTACTCCTTTCTGAAGTAGGCTTTGGATGGAAGCTCAAATGAGTAACAGTCTTCTTGTCATGCCTGTCTGCAACTCAACATGTGATCACTATGCTGAGTAGGAATTTATCCTTTTTTTATAATGTTGTTGATATCTCAACCTCTCCATTGTTTGATAAAGTTATTAGATGATTAATTTAAGACATTGTGTCACAAAGCAAAGTAGGCACTTAATACAAAATTGCTTTAGAGCTCAAGCCTTTAGTGCTCTATGGAGAATATGTATGCTGTTCTCAATGCTTCCTGTAGCACAACTGATTTCTGTTAAATGCAACCCCAGGGCTGTTTTGTTATGTGGTTGTAAATATTCCTTGAATCTTACATTAAAACATTGGGCTGGTATGGCTGATGTAATACTTATTACTGTTACAGCAGTCAATACTATATACACCAGAGCCACCACATTTGTCTGTGCACTTCTCAACATACAATAAGCGCAAAATTTCAGTGTATTGTTAACTTAGAAATGACATCTACCTTTTTATTTTCTAACATATTTCTCTAACTACTGGGACATATTACCATGTAATCTCAATGAAATGGTTTCCATTCTTTCTTCATTATTTCTTTTTTCTGACTGATAGGGCATTTGTCTGCTACATACTTTTCCTTTAGTCTATTAGACTGGCACAAAACATCATTTGCAATAAGTAACGCGTCACTCTTTTTTCCCCAGCCAATTTTAGTTAAAAAATTTTAACTTTTTTCCTTAAAGATTCCCACATCATCTCAAATATTTCTGGTAATTCCCATTAGTTGACAACACTATAACTAGCCTTAAGAATGATGTCTGCAACAGAGATGTGTTCCAAGAAAAGAGCAGTTACTGAATTTCTACATACATAGAAATGGACCATTACAAGTATTAACAGGCATTTAAAGAATTTTTATGCACCCCAGCCAGTGACTAAGAGCATATAATTCACTGGGACAAGCATCTGTTATCAGCACAATAAGGAGAAAGAATTCTGTATAATCTCCCAAGCACAGGTTGGCCACACATAGCTGTGAAGTCTGCAATGTTGCAACATGCAGACATTATTGTTGGAGTTGATCAACAAATAACAATCAAATAACTCAGTGATGAACTTGACATCTGTTGGCAGTGCTAACACACATGTCCACCAGTTACTGTATTTAAATGTTTGTTGCCACTGAGGTCCTTTCAGCCTAAATATAGAGCATTAAGAGGAAGAAGGAACATCTGTGCCCAATTACTTGTTCATTATGAAGCTGACTGTAACAGTTTCTTGTTGAACATTGTCACATGGATTCACCACTTGAAGTATGGTTGGTTGGTTTAAAGGCGGGAAAAGGGACCAAACTACAAGGTCATCAGTCAATTGAAGTATGAAATGGAACAGTAATCCACAGGCTTGCACCACCCATCTCCTTCGAAGAAGTAGTTCAAAACTGAAGCCTGGTAAAGTTATGGCTACAGTCTTCTGAGACCCTGAAGGGATTATTCTGTTCAATGTCCTCCCTCACCATCAAGTAATGAACATGGAAGTCTATTTTGAGACCCTTAGGAAATTAAAGAAATGATAATAGTGTGCACTTCTCAGAACAGCTCAGAAAAGTTCAGTGGTCTGTTCTTCCTTATCTCCCCTACTGCCCAGATCTTGTACCTTCCAGCTTCCACCTTTTTGATCCAGTGGAAGATGGACTCTATGGGCAGCACAGCATCAATCAAGGGGCAGTTATTGATGAAACAGGAACTTAGCTGAATTGCAGACTAGTAAAATGGTACCATGACAGCATACAGGCTCTCACATTGATCTGGCATAAGGCCATACAAATTAATGGAGGTTATGACAAAAAATAGGGATTTTTAGCCAAAGATTTGGAGAACATTAAGGTGTATTTAAATCATCCTATTTTGAGGAAAAAAAGTGTATTGCGTCACTTACTAAGTAACCCTCATACATCGTGGTGGATGGCAAATACTGGCATTGGTGATAACATCTGTGCCTGTGGGTTTTGCGTAACTTGAAAATTAATGTTTGTTGTTAACTTTCTAGATGGTAAGGTCTAGGTAGTCCATGGAATTCCCTTCTCATGCTTTTGCAGTGAAAGTTATTTTCTGAGTCATGCTGCCAGGTGCTTGAGCAATTCCAGTAACCTCATTAGTGTCACTTTCTACCAGTACAAATGTTTGTGGACATGACATTTATAATAAATAGCTTTTTTTTAGCTATGGCTTAGCTATGGGTTGTATCAGGAGGGGTGGTAGAGGGAGGAAGCAGCAGGCAGTAGGAGGAGGGGTTGGGAGCAGGTCGCTAGCTGCTAGGGGGGAGCTAGCAGATGTGCAGGTAAGAATGTGGAACTGAGGGGTGACAGGTGCCTAGGCTAGGCATGTGACGTGGGGCACTGGAGCCGGTGAAGTGTGGTGTACAATGGAGCTGATGTGGAACCAAATATTGTGAGGGGGTGATGGGAAAATAGACATAAAACAGATTTGACATTGGTATTGTTGAACTGAACTCATAATATAGTGCAAACTAGGCCACATTATTATACATAATATACTAATCAAGAACTAACTAATCCAGTACTAACTAATTAGTACTACACAATATACAGAACTGATAAAATTTTTGCAGTTTGTTTTAGCCTACAGTTTCTGTATGTTCAATGAGAAAATATTATAAGAAAGATGGTCTTGGGATTGAGAATACTCTGGCTAGTACTTTAGGAGACACCTTTGTGAATGATTTAGAAGGTAAGTTCTTTCCCATGTTTACAAAAATAGGATAAGAAACTTTTTATTATAAACATTATGTCGATGATAACATGTTACTGGTAGAAGGTGACACTGTTTAACATATTTGCTCAAGAAAAGGGTAGCATCAACTGAAAATAGCTTTTACTATGAAAGTGGAAAAATGGAACTCAGTTAACTATCAAAGTCTGCCCATTAAGAGAGTTAATGACAATCATTAATGTTCGATTTTCATGAAACTTAGGGATACAGATCAGATCATCAGAGCCAGTTTCTTCCATGCACAATGTAAAAGAGCCTTTTTCACATCTATTTTGTTTATCTTTGTTCAGTAGTACTGAAGGCTGAAGAAACGAGGAGTACCAGCATAAAAATGCAAAAAATAGAAATAGCAATGAAAGAAGGAAAACCATTTCAATGGAATTTCACAGGAATATGTCCCAGCAACTAGAAGAAAGTTTTAAAAATGTAGAAGAATGGATATTAGTCCCAAGCCAACAATACATGACAATTTAATGAAAAACATATGTTGAAAAGTGAGTATGACAAATTTAATGGCTCTGTAGTGTACAGTAATAACTTCAATAACAGTGATTAGTACTAAATTGGCCAAACTGGCCATTTTTTATATGAGATTTAAGGAGCATTTACAGTCATGTAACAAAACTGCAGAGAGATTACATTTAGCAGAAATGGGTCATAGTGCAGGGTGTGCTGAGAATAACATGTGTATTCTCCATAAAGTGACATAGGATTGTGCTGCAAATTTGTTGGAGGAACTCATAATTTATGAGAGCAAGAAACAAGAGCCAGAAAGAGTGCTCAATAGACAGAGTGATTTTGTGCCCAGTGGCTACTTTGCTTTGTGTGACAGTGTCTGTGTGACAGTGCCTTGCATTAACCATCCAACACCTCTACTACATACACTGGCCCTGATCATAACCTCACAAACAGTGCATTCCATGTATGTTTTATTTTATGTCACACTTCCTTTAGAAGGTCACATATCTGTTCTTATAAAGTGTTTCTTGTTAATTGACAGGAAGAATAGTTTGTGCTCCTTTTCTTCATGCAACATATTGTGAGGTATGAGAGGTCCTCTGGTGGTTCTGTTTCTCCTGTAAGTACCTACCTCTGCTGCACTATGGGGGCTACGTTGACAGTGGTTGTTGATCACTTACTCTCATATTAAGTTTTTTTTTTCACTTGGTCTCTTTGCATTAGTTATTTTATGTAATTAAGTTTGCCCTAAATAGTCACTTTGGTACATCATTACTGTTTTATCCAAAGTTATCATAAAAGTATTTCAGCATCACATGTTGTCACTAATCCCATTCATTGTTAACAGTAAATAAAATATTCATTTGCATTTCTAATCTATTTTTAGTTTATTACTGTGAATATTTGTGACATCTTGTAATTCTAAATTAGTTTTTACTTCATGTCATGTTTTTATTTAATTGCATATTGCATATTGGTCAAATATATCTGTAGTAGCAGTACCTGACAAGTTTACTTTGTTACAAATGCACCCAAGTTTTAAACAGATAACTGCTGTCAAATTTTTAAGCTCACCTTTTCTATACAAGTGCAACTGGCACACTTTTATCATGTTGTAATTAGTCATTTACAAGAAGTATATTGTCACTTAGTTTTATTAGGATTCCCACTTCTCCTGAGAACTGAAGGAGCTGACAAAAGTCTGAAATCAGTAGACTGAAAATAATTCTTGTGATTGTGGATCAGAAATAAACAAACTTATTCTGTTGGGAAAGGACTTGGAAGAGCAGTTGAATGGAATGGACAGTGTCTTGAAAGGAGGATATAAGCTGAACATCAACAAAAGCAAAAAGAGGATAATGTAATGTAGCCGAATTAAGTCGGGTGATGCTGAGGGAATTAGATTAGGAAATGAGACACTTAAAGTAGTAAAGGAGTTTTGCTATTTGGGGAGCAAAATAACTGGTGATGGTCGAAGTAGAGAGGACATAAAATGTAGACTGGCAATGGCAAGGAAAGCATTTCTGAAGAAAAGAAATTTGTTAACATCGAGTATAGATTTAAGTGTCAGGAAGTCGTTTCTGAAAGTGTAGCGGTCGTGCGGTTCCAGACTGTAGCGCCTTTAACCGCTCAGCCACTCCGGCCAGCTAGAAAGTACAGTTGAGGTAGTATATGATGACTGATTTCACAGCTGTTCTTGCCTTTGGTGGAATAAGATAAACTTGCGATGAAAATAAAGTAGGAAATGACAGGTGCACATGATCTATCAAGGACTGAGGTGTGAGACATGTCTTATGTACCCATCTGGCACATCCTACTGCAGTCCTATCACATGCTTGTCTTATCACATCAGAGGCATGGACACCTGTCTAAGCAATAATATAATGTAGTAGCTCCACTGTAATTCCTGAACAGCATTTTATCTGGGCATGACCACCAGTGCGTGGTCACACAAATGAAAGGCCATAGACAAATTTTGGCCAAGAGTAGTTTTAACCACCAAGTGGTAGAACACACTGCTAAGCCGCACGAGCTCAATTTCTACAGTTTCTGCATAACCCATGACATCTGGGTACTTCCACCCAGCACTAGCTTTTCTCAATTATACAATGGGAATTGTCCTTGCAACACATCCTTATAGCCTATAACATTTCTGGCCTCAATCTCTGCTAATCTCTGCCCCACACTCAGCTCTACACCCAGCCCTTGACACAACCTTCACTTGACTCTCACTTACACACACATCTTCACAGTCTCCAAATAAATGATGAAAAACTGAAAGCAAAGTTACTCAGAAATTCAAAATGAAAGTGCTGGAGTATGCTATGTTACCTGAGCCCTGTATGTGTGCCACAGTTGTAGGTCTGCAGGTTGTTCCCAATGTAGATTGTTAAGTAGCATCTCGGGCTAATGATGATTTTTCCCATTCTCCAAAGTTCCTCTTAAAATGAAAGCAATACCCTGTAACAAAAATCAGAACATAAATTCATTTTACAAATATGGAAATTAAATCATTATTAAATTTATCTACACATACAGTCTTATAGTAGCCAAAAATTAATTATTTCATATTTCAACTTATGCCCAAGTGGCACATTTTACAAACAGTTTTTTATCCAGAATATACTTCAGCTGCCAATCTTATGAGAAGGAAAGTTGCTACTCACCATATAGCGGAGATGCTGAGTCGCAGATAGGCATAATAAAAAGACTCTTACAATTAAACCTTGTGGCCATTAAGGCCTTCATCAACAGCAGACACACACACACACTCACACATGACTGCAGTCTCAGGCAGCTGAAACCTGAGACTGCAAGGGTGGGCAAAAAATTGTAATAGGGTCTTTCTATCAAGCATGAGATTCTCCTCCTGATGTTACTGGAAGCTTTAGAGAAAACTTCAGTTCACCTGTACATAAGGCCCCTAATTGTATTGTTATCACTGGATGAGACTTTCATCATACAGCAGTCAATTGGGATAGCTATAGTTTTGTTAGTGGTGATTTTGATGACACAGGCTGTGAAACATTACTAAATGCCTTCTCTGAAAACTACCTAGAAAACAGGTAGTACAGAACCCCACTCATGATGGAAATATATTAGCTCTGATGGGAAAAAACATATCTAACCTCTATGAAGAAGTCCATATCAAAATTGCAATAAGTGACTATGAGGCAGTTATAGCAAGAATGAATATGAAAACATAAAGGGCAACTAAAACAAGCAGAAAGATATATGTCAGTGAGGAACCTGGAACTGTTAACTGAGGACATGAATGTGTAGAGGAACTTTTGCTCAAGTTTAAAATAATAGTTTACTGTGCACTAGGTAGATATGTACTCAGTATGACAGTTCATGATGGGAGAGGTCATCCATGGTATACAGTCACTGTGAAGAAACTTGTAAATAAATGGAGACTTATTCATAATAGGCTTAAAACATAGCACAGTGGTATTGATAGAGAAGTGCTGAATGAAATGTATTTGTCAGCCAAGACAAAGGTGCATGAAGTCTTCAATGACTAATTTGGCAGAATATTATCAAATGATCTTTAATGACATCCAATGAAATTTTGGTCATATGTAAAAGCTGTTAGTGGCACCAAAGTTAGCTTCCACTCACTCATGGATGATACATAAATTGAAGTTGAGAGTAGCAAAGCAAAAGCAGAAATGCTTAACTTAGTTTTCAAATTTTGCTCTGCCAAAGGAAAATACAGGCGAACTGCCATCAATTTAATGTTCATGCTATTCGAAAGATGAGTGATATCAGTATTAGTGTCAGTGGTGCTGAGAAACAGCTGAAATTGTTGAAACTGAACAAAGCTCCAGAGCCTGATGGAGTCCCTATCAGATTCTATACTGAATCTGAAGCTGAATTAGTCCCTCTTCTAAATAAAATTTATCATAGATCCTTCAAACAAAAAACCATGCTCAGTAGTTGGAGAGAGCACAGGTCACACCCATCTACAAGAAGGGTAGTAGAAGTGATCCACAAAATCACCAACCAACTTCCTTGACACTGATTTGTTAAAGACTCTTGGAACATATTATAAGCTCCATGATAAAGACTTATCTTGAACAAAATGACTTCCTCCTTGGAAATTAGCATGGATTCTTAAAACATTTGCCATGGGAAACTCACCTCCTACTTTTCTCACATGACACACTGAAAGCTTTGGATCAAGGCAGTCATGTATACACAGTATTTCTTGATTTCTGAAAAGCATTTGCCTGAGTACCACATCTACACTTATTGTCAAAAGTTCGACCATATGGGGTATCAAGTGAAATTTGTGACTGGACTGAGGACTTTTTGGTATGGAGGATACAACATGTTATCTTCGATAGAGAGCCATCATCAGATGTAGAAGTAACTTTGGATGAGACCCAGGGAAGTGTATTGGGACCTTTGTTGTTCATGTTGCATATGAATGAGCTTGTAGACAATATTGATAGTAACCTCACACTTTTCAGAGATGATGCCATTATCTACAAGGAATTACAGTCTGAATGAATCTGTACAAATAATCAGTCAGACCTTGATAAGATTTCAAAGTGATGCAAATTTTGGATGTCATAAAACAAAAAATGAATCATCCCACAAACATGAGGTGTGTGAGAAATCTAATGAGATTGAGAACACTCTGGGTGATATGGCAATGTTGCATTGTTCTATTTGTGTAGACTGGCGTGTTCATCCCTTTCAGATGCTCACTCTGCATTTCATCTTCATACAGCCATCAAATGTTTATTGAGAGCACCAACAGTGAAGTTGCAGTTTTGTTGTGTGTTGCAAAAATAGTTGAATCTGGCCTGTGGGGAGCATTCCTTAAAAGGTGAACCTTACTCAAAGCGGCCTCCAACTCCAAAAATCAATGACGCATTGAATGTGTGCATGCTCTTGTGACATCAGACCAATGTTTAACAATGAAAATTATGGGTGACCTGTCAAACTTAAACACTTTAATGTGTTCATTGATCTTCTTGAGAGGACTGCCAATGACCACAGATCATTCAGTCATGTGAACACAGATGATGAATTCTGGATTTTTGAGTATGATCCTGAGAGAATTGGCGCACTGAGATATCACCTCAACTGAAAAAAGATTGAATGAGCAAATCAAAGATCAAAACACTGCTGATGTCCTTTTGTAATAGTAGGAGTTGTAACAATTCATGCTGAATGTTACTTAAGTTTCTTCTGCTGGTTCATTGATGAATAAATATGAAATTTTCATGCTTCACAAAATTTATTTACATTAATTGACATATGAACTGCACACTCATCATGCGCACAAAACATGGACAGAATTCACTGATCTCTTTGACTTCCAAAAGTAACTTCAAAACTTACTGACAAAACAACAACTCAACAACTAACTTGCAGCCTTGCTGCATCGCTTTATGTAGAATTTTAACGAGAACTTCCAAAATAAAGCATTATTAATTTTGTACAATTTTGATATTACAGTTAAAATTTACAAAACGTAAAGAAACTGATGTTACAGACAAATAAGGTATATAAAACAATATTGAATGACAATCTTTTATAGTAATATCTTTAGTTTTCCATAAGAAAATCAATCTGATCTTTAATTACAACAATGCCTCTCATATTATTTTAGTTACATAATTAGTTACAGTTTGGATTTGGTTACCAACATGTAATTGTAGTACAGAGCTCATGCTTTATCCGATTAAATATGTAGAATGCACAAATAAAGCCTCAAATTCGGGAAACGGGAAAACTGTGAGATGTAAACAATTGGAGAGTTAATTAGATATGAAATTACAAAGAATATTAATTACACAGTAAGACATAAAAATAAATAGCAAATGAAAATAAATTGCTTGGTAGTAACTTTTAAGCTGTTTCTCAAGATAGTGTGTTCTTTTGTTACTGGATTTTTAGATTACCATTTTGTTAATTTGAAGCAGTGATTTTTCATGCTAACATTTCTGCAGTCTCTATTTATTTATTGCTAAAGACTTGTAACTTCAATTTCTAGATTAGTTACTTAATTTAGTATATGTACATAATTTTATCAATGACAATAATCCACTGATAATTATAACAACACATGTCCTTCCAGAACATTCCACATGCCTTTGGAATGAATATCAAGTTTTTTTATCAAATGGGATATATATATATACAAGGCCTTAGGAAGCACAGAATTGTCTGATGAGTATCCAGATGCATATAAGGAATGTGGTATCAGATATTTCAATGAGTCCTGGGGGAGGCTCTACTATTACAGAGTATCAAGCATGAAGAATTTGTTCCTCCAGGAAAAACTGCCAAGCAAGTGTTTTACAAAGATGTCCTTGAAAGAACGAGGAGAAGTGTGAATTGAATGAGACCGGACAATTCTGACAAGTGGATGCTGCAACATGACAAGGCCCTATGTCACATGGCCACGTACATCATGGAATTTTTACCTCAAAAGGCATTTTTGTTGTTCCACAGCCCCCTATTCATTTTATCTGAGTCCATGTGAATTTTTACTTTTCTTAAAATTGCAAAATGTCTTAAGGACTTCATTTTGGGACTCTGAAGGACATTCAGAAGAATGTGAAAGACATATTAAAGACCCTACCAGCTGCAGCCCTTCAGCACTGCTACTGAGAATGGGAAAAATGGCTCCTCCTTGTATAGCTGCCAAAGGGAACTGCTTTGAAGGTGATATTATTGTTTGAAAAAACAATTGTTTTGCTTATAGATCACTCATGTGATCCATCCTAGAATATTGCTTAAGTATGTGGGACCTGTACAAAACAGGACTGGCAGGAGATATTGAACATATACAGAAAGGAGCAGGATGAATGTTAACAGCTTTGTTTGACCCATAGGAGAGTGTCACTGAGTGTGCGAAAGAACTGAACTGGCAAATTCTTGAAGATAGATGGAAACTATACCAAGGAAGTTTCAAGAACTGTCTTGAAATGATGACTTTTGGAACATACCACAACCCCCTACATATGACCCCCACAGAGCTCGTGTTGATAAGATTACATTAAATACAGCATGAACAGAGGCATTTAAACAATGTTTTTTTCCATTATTTCTGTTTGAATGGAATGGGAAAAAGCCCTCATAACCAGTACAGTGGGATGTTCCCTCTGTCACGTACTTTACAGTGGTTTTCAGAACATAGATGTAGACTTGGATACAGAAGACTCAAAAATCTTACAAAGATGAGCAAATAGATTTACTGAACAATGAGTTTCTATTATTATGGAGAGGGTTAAATGTATTCTCTCAGAATGATGAACACTTTACTTGTGATATGACATGACAAATGTACCTAATTCTCCAGGGCATGATGAGGGATGAGAGAAAGTGATAAAGACCAGAAAATGGAATACTAGGGCCCTACTAACATTAGGAAAATGGAAAGAAGTCAGCATTACTGTGACAAATAATTGCTTTAACATTTTCAGACAGTATGTAACCTGATGAAAAGGGCAAGGAGATATTAACAGTAATTTAACTCAGCAGTGCATGCACCTGGAATCTTGACATCAATACACACAGCTGGTCTCACACATCCTTAATGTTTCCATTGCTCTTGGCACACAGTAACAGAATGTTCAGAGAAAACATGTCAGGTTGTTCTTCCACAGTCCACACACTGTCCTTCTGAGCTACAAGTTGATTCCACTTCATAGCTATTCTCACCATAAAGCTCTCCAGTTCTCTCAGTTAACTTTCTTGACAAAGTTTTTGACACTGCTATTTGATGAAGGTGGTCTTGCAGAAGCAGAAAAGAAAGCTGCCTCAAGAATTCTCTTCTTCTCAGTTGTTCTTTATTATTTGTGTTCAGAATAACAGTAGCACATAACTCTCTCATCTTTTGTCTCATAAGGAAATGCCATTATGCAGTTATAATACTTACAAGATACTAAAATAAGGTACCAAGCAAATTTAATAGTGCGTACATGGATGTATGGGAATAACCTAAGTGGAGCTAACAATAAACTGACACCAGTGCACACAGCTGGTAAGTGATACTCTAAAACTGTATCTTGTAATCTAACTGGAAGTGCTATTGTTTCAAAACCAGGTACACCATAACAAACAACTCATATTATGGTCACTTAAAGGAACTGAGAAGTTACATTGTTGAAAGCAATTGTCAGACATTGTATAGATGCAAAAATATTCTCCATGGTCTTAAAGACCACCTGTATGTATTTACAAGTTAATGAGATTAACATAGAGTGAAGAAAATGGGACACCAATCATAAGAGGGAAAATGGATAGATAGTGTTACAAACACTTCAACACTTGTCATGTAAATTGTACATTAATCTGTAGTTTCAAGCAGCCCCTATTTAAATATACCAAGGGTCCCACTGAGGCCTTCACAGATCAAAATTACTCTTGCAGCTCTGCACAAAAACATATCTCCCATGCCTTATCTCTCCAGTCACACACTACCTCACAAAGTTCCAACATCTGGCCATAAAAGAGCATTCCCCTTGTGTTTTAATACCACCCAGGACTGGAGTAACTGAATCACATTCTCTGCCAGGGTTTCAACTACCTCTCATTGTGCCCTGAAATGAGAAATGTTCTACCCACCATCCTTCCCACATCACTCACAGTGATATTCAACCACCCACCAAAGCTGCACAACATCCTGGTCCAACCAATCTCCACCTCTGCACTCAACCCCTTTGCCTCATGTCTCATATCCCCTCTATAGACCTAGATGCAAGACTTGTGCCATACATTCTCCCACCACCACCCCCTCCAGTCCAGTCACAGGTGTCACTTATCTCACAAAATGCATGACAACATGGAGAGACTTTAGGAGAATAATAACAGACAATTGGATAATCATCACTCAAGGTCCACCCCGGTAGCTGAGTGGTCAGCGTGACAGACTGTCATGATTCCCGGCTGGGTCGGAGATTTTCTCCGCTCAGGGACCGGGTGTTGTGTTGTCCTGATCATCATCATTTCATCCCCATCGACGCGCAGGTCGCCGAAGTGGCGTCAAATCGAAAGGCTTGCACCAGGTGAACGGTCTACCCAACGGGAAGCCCTAGCCACACGACATTTCCAAGATCAAGCAATTTAAACTGATGGACACCTCACTGGGAGCCTGTCAGTTTGGGACAAGAGATAATTACCAAAATCAGGCTAAATACCACTAGCCTAGAGACGCTGAAAATAATTACAGAAGACAGAATAATCAAAGACATTGGAGTGGAAATGACAGAACTAATGTAAGAAGAGCACATCAGCTTAGAAAATTACAATTTGACAGTAAATTATGGAAAAGTATTAATGAAAGTGTTGAAGATGGAAGTAATAGCATCTGTAAGAATATTGAAGAGGCTCTGTTGGAGGAGGAAGCAATCTCAAGTCTATATAATCAGTGTGACAAAGAAGTTTGCGAAGATAATGTTGGTTTTGTTAATAATTCTGATGAGTTTGGATTAGGGGAATTAATGCAGGAATAATCTATTACTGTTAAGCACTTCAGTAATGATACTGGTGTACTTGTGAACAATTCTGATTATCCTTGTAAAGATGTTGTAGAAGTGCCTAGTATTGGCGATAATAATATGTGTGATGGTGTTGATAGTGAAAGTAGAATCAGTCAGTAGACTTACTGTGAGATCATTTCCGGGAAAAGTAAACAGTGTGTAAAAGAGGGACATGACATCAAACAATCATCTGATGTAGCTCTAAGTAAAATTCAGACAAGTAAGAGAAACTGTGCAGAAAAAAATGATACAAACGACTTGGACTTTAGAGAAATTGAGGATGATTTGCTGCATGAAGATGAGGAAAGCAGGAGGGAACAATTTTGGGTTGCCCGTATATACATATAAAAGTTGTAAATTATGAAGGAGTTCGTGTATTAGACATGAGTAGTCCTGTCTGTGCCATTTCTGAAAAATTTAGTGACCAGATAAGACATAGTGCTGACTTTGAAGAATATCCTGTTATTGGAATCAAAATTAAGGGACAAACTGGTAGGCACAGCAAAGTTGTAAACAGACAAGCCTTAATGTCTTTCACCATTAATGATGTACAGTATTACCAAGGATGTTTTGTAGTACCTGACCTCAATGAAAATATGTTGTTTGGAATGAATTGGATACAAGGAGTAAATGCGGATTTTGACTGGAGTAACAAAACGTTAAGGCTTACCAACCCAAAGACAGATGTAACACATTTGACTGAGCTAATCATCCAAAACTGCCAAGAGAGCAATTTTCAAATTAGAAGAGTGACTTGTGCAAATGAAAAGATTGATGTTAACGAGGAAGACAATGAAGAAGAATGCAGTGAAGACAAGTATGCTGAATTAGTGGCCACCAAACTAAAAGAAGCTGGAAGTCTAGGTAAAAAACAGATGGATCAGTTAGGTGGTTTTTTGTGGGAATACAAAGATGTGTTTAGTGAGAAACCTGGGAAAATGAAAAACTACGAATGTAGGCTTAAACTAAAACCTCACAAACCATTTTTCATCAAACCATATGGAGTATCCATCTCAAAAAGAAAAGCTGTGGAGGAAGAACTACAAAAGATGGAACAGTGGGAAGTAATTGAAAGGTGCAATAGTGCATTCAATAACCTGTTGGTGGTAGTTTTCAAACATGATGGTAGAGTACGACCTGTGCTCAATTCAATACATTTAAACAAATACCCTGAGAGGGAAACTGATCACCCTGAGAACATAGATGAGTTATTACATAAGTTTGGACATATGAAGTACATGTCCAGTTTAGACTTCAGTCTAGAAAATATACCACATTTTTATATGGAGGAAGATTTTATTGCTATTGTGTTGTACCATTTGGCTTTAATGTATCAGTTGCAGAATTTATCCGAGCATTGGATTTTGTTCTAGGGAAAGAACTGTTAAGAAAACTAATCCTTTATGTTGATGACATATTTGTAACAGGAAAGAGTTGTGAAGAATATATGTTTATTGGGTGAAGTGTGTTACAGATTGAGGCAGGGAGAGATGTAATTAAAACTAGAGAAGTGCAAATTCAAAGTTAGACAGCTAAATTCTTAGGCCATACCATCTCACAAGAAGGAATCTTGCCTGATGAAGAAAAACTTGAAGCCATTGCAAAATTTCCTGCACTCAAGACTAAGAAACAACTTAAATAATTCTATGGAATTTGTGGCTACTATCAGAAGTTTGTCAGCAATCAAGCTTCAAATGCACCATGTTGGATCAACTTGTTGAAAAAGAACATCATTTTAGTATGGAACAAGGATTGTCAGTAAGCATTCAACAACATCAAGAAACAGATGTGCAATAGTAAAATGTTATACAGACCTGATCTTACAGAGCCATTTTGCATTATGACCGTCAGCAGTGACTGTGGACTGGGAACTCATTTGTTCCAAGAAAGATTGTAGATGCTGTGATGGAGCATAGATCAATAGCTTTTGGCAGGAGAACTTTGCAAAAACATGAGAAGTAAAATGCTGTCACTGAAAAAGAGTTGTTAGTGGTCTATTGGGCTTTCACCAAGTTCAAGAATTACTTATCAGGACATCAAGTAGTAGTATACACAGACCATAAGGCTTTAATCTATGTACAAGATTGTACTTTGCATCACAGCAGGATAACCAGGTGGGCACTATGCCCCCAGAAGATCAACTATACAGTAAAGTATGTAAAAGGTGAAAAAAATCTAATTGCTGATGCTCTATCAAGATTGCCAATGGGGGGAGAAAGTGAAAATAACAGTAATGAATGTGAAAGGGAATTTCAGATTATGTATCTAAAAGGGTTAAAGATAAGAATGAAATCATGAAAATTTGTAATGACATCCATAGATATCAGAACCATGAGTCCAACTGGAAGTTAGTTAAAACTTATCTGGGTAAGAGAGGATATGAGAAAGTAGATCAGTATTACAGAGTGCACAAGGGTATACTTTTCAGAAGATACAGTGCAGACAATGATACTTGGGGAATGTGTTGGTCAGAGCAGTGTATTGAATGTTGATAAAGTATGTACATGAGAGCTTCAGACATTGTGGGGCACTGAAATGTATCCAAAAGATTCAAGAATATGTATACTTTCACAATACTGCCAGGAGAGTGAGAATGCAATTATCTACATGTGACAGATGCCAGAGAGTAAAATTTAGTATTCAAACCTGCAAAGGATATATGCATCTTGCCAAAAGGACAACTACAACTTGTAGCAAATGATCTTTATGGATCACTGCCTAAGACTAAAAGAGGATTTTGTTACATATTTGTCATAGTGGATCTTTTTTCAAAATTCATTAAACTATATCTGTTGAAGAAAGGAACAGGTAAGTACATCATTTGGAAAATTAGAAGAGACTATTTCACAAAGATAGGAAAACCAGAGAGCATGCTTTCTGACAATGGAGCACAATTTACTTCTAAACTTTGGAAAACATTTGTTGAGGATGACAACATAAACCATATTATGATATCTGATTATCATCTGTCAAGCAATCCGGCATGAGAGAAATAGGGAGATTATATAGAACTTATAGCAACAAAAATTATGTAAGTTAAATAGAGTATCTAGACAACTTTGAAGATATAATGAACAGCTTACAACATTCATCTATTGGGTTCTGCCCATGTGAAATAATGTATCATGAGAAACCACCAAATCTGATCAATGGCTTAATTGAATTCCTAGCATGTAAGGCTATGAGTCCACAGGAAAGATTAGAAATAGTCAAGAAACTAATGGAACAATAGGGGAAACTGAGAAAAAACAAACATGAAAAGAAGTTGAAACCTACAAAATTTAAAATTCTTGATCTGGTCCTGGTGAAAACACATGAAAAATCAATAGCTGTAAGCAATGAATTAAAGAAATTCTTTGACATCTATATTGGTCCATTCAAAATTCAGTCTACTCCACACCCAATTGCATACAGGTTAGTGTATCCAAAGCCTGCAAGGTTATTTGGTCTACATAACATAACTGAAATGAAACCCTGTAAGAAAGTGTCAAACACCAAGAAAAAATAAGATTATGTAAAAGACCTCAGGAGGACACATCTTTGTGCCAAATGTGTGGTGAGCACTAGGTCTCCGAGCTATCTGTTATTTATTTTCTTCTATTCGTTTTTGGATGCTACATTTTTTACTCATCTATAAACCTGTAATGAAGTTATCTCTTACTGAAAATATTATGCATTTTCTGTAATATAAGTTTTCTGTATGTAATATGACTATTAAGTGACATTATCATCATCATCATCATCATCATCATCATTTAAGACTGATTATGCCTTTCAGCGTTCAGTCTGGAGCATAGCCCCCCTTATACAGTTCCTCCATGATCCCCTATTCAGTGCTAACATTGGCGCCTCTTCTGATGTTAAACCTATTACTTCAAAATAATTCTTAACCGATTCCAGGTACCTTCTCCTCAGTCTGCCCTGACTCCTCCTACCCTCTACTGCTGAATCCATGAGTCTCTTGGGTAACCTTGCTTCTCCCATGCGTGTAACATGACCCCACCATCTAAGCCTGTTCGCCCTGACTGCTACATCTATAGAGTTCATTCCCAGTTTTTCTTCGATTTCCTCATTGTGGACACCCTCCTGCCATTGTTCCCATCTACTAGTACCTGCAATCATCCTAGCTACTTTCATATCCGTAACCTCAACCTTGTTGATAAGGTAACCTGAATCCACCCAGCTTTCGCTCCCATACAACAAAGTTGGTCGAAAGATTGAACGGTGCACAGATAACTTAGTCTTGGTACTGACTTCCTTCTTGCAGAAGAGAGTAGATCATAGCTGAGCGCTCACTGCATTAGCTTTGCTACACCTCGCTTCCAGTTCTTTCACTATGTTGCCATCCTGTGAGAATATGCATCCTAAGTACTTAAAACCTTCCACCTGTTCTTACTTTGTTCCTCCTATTTGGCACTCAATCCGTTTATATTTCTTTCCCACTGACATTACTTTCGTTTTGGAGATGCTAATCTTCATACCATAGTCCTTACATTTCTGATCTAGCTCTGAAATATTACTTTGCAAACTTTCAATCGAATCTGCCATCACAACTAAGTCATCCGCATATGCAAGACTCCTTATTTTGTGTTCACATATCTTAATCTCACCCAGCCAGTCTATTGTTTTCAGCATATGATCCATAAATAATATGAACAACAGTGAAGACAGGTTGCAGCCTTGTCTTACCCCTGAAACTACTCTGAACCATGAACTCAATTTACCGTCAACTCTAACTGCTGCCTGACTATCCATGTAAAGACCCTTAATTGCTTGCAAAAGTTTGCCTCCTATTCCATAATCTTGTAGAACAGACAATAACTTCCTCCTAGGAACCCGGTCATATGCCTTTTCTAGATCTATAAAGCATAGATACAATTCCCTGTTCCACTCATAACACTTCTCCATTATATGCCGTAAGCTAAAGATCTGGTCCTGACAACCTCTAAGAGGCCTAAAACCTCACTGATTTTCATCCAGTTGGTCCTCAACTAATACTCACACTTTCCTTTCAACAATACCTGAGAAGATTTTACCCACAACGCTGATTAAAGAGATACCTCTGTAGTTGTTACAATCTTTTCTGTTTCCATGTTTAAAGATTGGTGTGATTACTGCTTTTGTCCAGTCTGATGGAACCTGTCCCGACTCCCAGGCCATTTCAATTATCCTGTGTAGCCATTTAAGACCTGACATTCCACTGTATTTGATGAGTTCCGACTTAATTTCATCCACCCCAGCCGCTTTATTGCACTGCAATCTATTGACCATTTTTTCCACTTCCTCAAATGTGATCCTATTTCCATCATCATTCCTATCCCATTCTACCTCAAAATCTGAAACATTACTGATCGAATTTTCACCTACATTGAGCAACTCTTCAAAATATTCCCTCCATCTGCTCAAGGCATCCACAGGATTCACCAGCAGTTTTCCTGACCTGTCCAAAATACTAGTCATTTCCTTCTTACCTCCCTTTCGAAGACTGCTAATTACACTCCAGAATGGTTTTCCAGCAGCTTGACCCATAGTCTCCAACCTGTTTCCAAAGTCTTCCCACGATTTCTTCTTGGATGCTGCAATTATCTGTTTGGCTTTGTTTCTTTCTTCAACATAACTTTCTCTGTCTACCTGGGTTCTGGTATGTAGCCATTTTTGATACGCCTTCTTTTTCCTTTTACAGGCTGCCTTGACTGTATCATTCCACCAAGCTGTTTGCTTCATCCTACTTTTACACACTACTGTTCCAAGGCATTCTTAAGCCACTTCTTGTACTGTGTCCCTGTAACTTGTCCATTCCTTTTCCAATGACTGTAATTGACTACATTCAACTAACTGGTACCTTTCTGAGATTGCTGTTATGTACTTGTGCCTGCTTTCCTTATCCTGAAGTTTCTCCACTCTTATCCTCCTACATATGGACCTGACCTCCTGCACTTTCGGCCTCTCAATCCCAATTTCACTGCAGATTAAATAATGATCAGTGTCGTCAAAGAATCCCCTGAATACACGTGTGTCCCTCACAGCCTTCCTGAATTCCTGATCTGTTATTATATAGTCAATGACAGATCTGGTTCCCCTGCCTTCCCAAGTATACCGGTGAATGTTCTTATGTTTAAAAAAGGAGTTTGTGATTACTAAGCCCATACTGGCACAGAAATCCAAGAGTTGTTTCCCATTCCTGTTGGCCTCCATATCCTCTCCAAATTTACCCATAACCTTTTCATACCCTTCTGTTCGATTTCCAATCCTGGTGTTAAAATCACCCATGAGCAGAACACTGTCCTTGTCCTTTACTCTAACAACTACATCACTGAGTGCCTCATAAAAACTATCCATCTTATCTTGATCTGTCCCTTCACAATGCGAATATACTGACACAATCCTAATTTTCTTGCTAGACACTGACAAATCTACCCACATCAGTCATTCGTTTACATACCTTATTGCAACTACGCTGGGTTCCATTTCTTTCCTGATGTAAAGCCCTACACCCCATTGTGCTATTCCTGCTTTGACTCCTGACAGGTAGACCTTGTATTCTCCCACTTCCTCTTCTTTCTCACCCCTTACCCGAATGTCACTAACAGCTAAAACGTCCAGTCCCATCTTACTTGCAGCCTCTGCCAGCTCTAACTTCTTCCCAGAGTAGCCCCCATTGATATTAATAGCTCCCCATCTCATTACCATTTGTTTGCCAAGTCGTATCTTAGGAGTCTCAGGTTTGTCAGTTAGAGGTGGGACTCCGTCACCTCCAAAGGTCCGAGGCATTTTGCTCTGATTGTTGCCAGCATCATATTTAAAGTACCAGGGAAGCAGGTTGCTAGCCTTACTTGCCCCGAGTCCCATTGGGTTTTACCCCTAACGGCTGAGGGACTAACTGGTGGATTTGGTAGTCTTTGCCATATGAGCACAAAGGTGACCACAACTCAGAATATGTCCGAGATGCCCAGCCTTATTCCAAAGTAACTGGTATCCCGACTGTCGGGACCACTTACTTGGCCACTCATACGTTTCCCGTGGTTCATGAACTAGGACATGACTACCCTTTAACCCAAATGAATACAGACTCATTAACAGATATTTTTCTTTTGTTACAAGTATACAATGACAATGCAGAGGTAGAGATATAAGCAGATTTACCAAAGTCTTTATTTGCAAGTTCAGCAATATGGTAGATATGGTAGGCAATAATGTCTCTGTCTACAAAACTTTCAAGTCCTGGAACATTAGGTACCAACCATTACCATGAGTAAAGGAATCGTTAATGTCAATGCTAAAATTAAGTCTACATCCACAAAAAACACAGGGTCCGTCGACGAGGGCAGTGGCAGCAACAGTCTTCACAGCATTCTTCTTCTTGTCTGCAGCAGATGTTGAGAATTCAATTTTCTCGATGGTTTTATAGACTGTTTGCTTAGAACGATGACGGTAGCGTCTGTATGGCATCTTGGCAGCGTTCAATGCAGTTGCCTGTGCAGCAGCAGCAGCAGCGCGAGTGATCCGCTGCGTGGTGCTCGCTCGCTTTTATAGCAGCGCGATAGCACGTGACCTTGATTCGGACTTAATTTTTAGTATTGACCTAAATGATTCCTTTTCGCATGGTAACGGATGGCTTACACTAGCTATTGTACATGAAGGTACTGGAGTTCCTAATGTACCTGGCCTGGAAAGTTTTGTTGACTGAGACATCATCGCCTATCGCACCTATCACATTGCTGAATTAGCTAATAAAGACTTTGGTATGTGGAGGTACAGGAGTACCTAATCTTCCAGGACTTGAAAGTTTTGTAGACAGAGACATTATTGCCTATCGTACCTACCATATTGCTGAACTTGCAAATAAAGACTTTGGTAAATCTGCTTATATGTCTACCTCTACCCACACCATCAACCATGAACACCATGAAGTGCCATTATTTGAGGAATAATTTGAAAATGTAAACTGTGTACTAAATTTGACTTTCCTACAATAGTGATTGACCAATTATTGTAGTTATGCTCTGTCGAGCATGTATTTCATTTGTGGGTGCTTCTTTGAGAATTACAGGCATGGTCATGATTTTATGAATTTGCTAATGAGATGAACAAATGGTCAATGGTAAAGATGTACATGTGTTACTAGATGGACAACTTGCACTGTGACCAAAGACATTTTGAGAAAAGTTTGTAATTACAAGATGGTGTGATGATGAGTAGTCTGTGAATTTGTTTGATATGATAAAGAGTTAAATGAGATCTGGGGGGGGTGGTCAAATATACTGTATAGTGGAATATACTGAAATATTAATCAAAAAGAAAGGATACATGTAAAATTCATTTTTAGTTCACTGACTTTAATCTGTATATAGCTAAATATTTACAGTTTAGAGATGCTTAATTTTGAGTGATTTTGTTTGTAAATATGCTAATAGTAGGGTAATAGGTGAATGTTTTTGATAAACTCACACCTGATGTGACCTTAATTGTAACCCACACCAGTACCTTGAGTAATGAGTACATCCTTGTTGCTACCTAAACAACTGTATCCAACATCCTTACCTGACCTGGAAGTGAAAATTAAAGAACTGTGGGACTAATAGTGGAGTGTGCTATTGCAGCGTAGAGACTGCCAGAAAAAGAGGAGTTGCAGACACAAGATAGACAGTGCAAAAGAACTGATGATGGTGAGCTGACAATTCCTTAAGATGTGCAATGTGAACCAGTGACTGGATTGACAGCTAAGAAAGAAAAGCTTTTTTGATTTTTTTTAAAATTGTGGATATGTATTTAGCAGCCAGTCATACAAGTAATACTTGTAAGAGGGGTTGGAGGGGGGTGGAGAGGGGGGGGTTGCATAACTGTACAGCCTCCGCAAGGAGTCATATAAAATGTCTGATACCACCTTTTTTATATGCATCCAGATACTTATCAGATAAGTCAGTGCTTTCTAAGGCCTTGTATGTGATCATTCTGTCCTATTTGATAAAAAAAAACTTGACATTCTTTGCAAAGGAGTGTGGAATGTTCTGGAAGAACAGGCATTGTCATAATTATTGGTGGATTGTTGCCATTGATAAAATTATGTACATATACTAAATTAAGTAACTAATCTAGAAATTGAAGTTACAAGTCTTTAGCAATAAATAAATAGAGGCTGCAGAAGTGTTAGCATGAAAAATCAATGCTTCAAATTAACAAAATTTTAATCTAAAAATCGAGTAACAAAATAACACACTACCTTGAGAAACAGCTTAAAAGTAACTACCAAGCGATTTATATTCATTTCTTATTTATTTTTATGTCTTACTGTGTAATTAATATTCTTTGTAATTTCATATCTAATTAACTCTCCAATTGTTTACATCTCACAGTTTTCCTGTTTCCTGAATTTGAGGCTTTATTTGTGCATTCTACATATTTAATCGGATAAAGCATGTGCTCTGTACTACCATTACATGTTGGTAACCAAATCCAAACTGTAACTAATTATGTAACTAAAATAATATGAGAGGCATTATTGTAATTAAAGATCAGATTGATTTTCTTATGGAAAACTAAAGATATTACTATAAAAGATTGTCATTCAATATTGTTTTATATACCTTATATGTCTGTAACATCAGTTTCTTTACGTTTTGTAAATTTTAACTGTAATATCAAAATTGTACAAAATTAATAATGCTTTATTTTGGAAGTTCTCGTTAAAATTCTACATAAAGCGATGCAACAAGGCTGCAAGTTAGTTGTTGAGTTGTTGTTTTGTCAGTAAGTTTTGAAGTTACTATTGGAAGTCAAAGAGAGCAGTGAATTCTGTCCGTGTTTTGTGCGCATGATGAGTGTGCAGTTCATGTGTCAATTAATGTAAATAAATTTTGTGAAGCATGAAAATTTCATATTTATTCATCAATGAACCAGCAGAAGAAACTTAAGTAACATTCAACACGAATCGTTACAACTCCTACTATTACAAAAGGACATCAGCAGTGTTTTGATCTTTGATTTGCTCATTCTATCTTTTTTCAGTTGAGGTGATATCTCAGTGCGCCAATCCTCTCAGGATCATACTCAAAAATCCAGAATTCATCATCTGTGTTCACATGACTGAATGATCTGTGGTCATTGGCAGTCCTCTCAAGAAGATCAATGAGCACATTAAAGTGTTTAAGTTTGACAGGTCACCCATAATTTTCATTGTTAAACATTGGTCTGATGTCACAAGAGCATGGACACATTCAATGTCTCATTGATTTTTGGAGTTGGAGGCCTCTTTGAGTAAGGTTCACCTTTTAAGGAATGCTCCTCACAGGCCAGATTCAATTATTTTTGCAACACACAACAAAACTGCAACTTCACTGTTGGTGCTCTCAATAAACATTTAATGGCTGTATGAAGATGAAATGCAGAGTGAGCATCTGAAAGGGATGAACACGCCTGTGTACACAAATAGAACAATGCAACATTGCAATATCACCCAGAGTGTTCTCAATCTCATTAGTTTTCTCACACACCTCATGTTTGTGGGATGATTCATTTTTTGTTTTATGACATCCAAAATTTGCATCACTTTGAAATCTTATCAAGGTCTGACTGATTATTTGTACAGATTCATTCAGACTGTAATTCCTTGTAGATAATGGCATCATCTCTGAAAAGTGTGAGGTTGCGAGGTGCTGGGGCAAGCAGTGTATTTAACACTAAATTCTTCTAGAATCTCCTATTCTAACTCCGACTTTCGCTGTTGCACATGGATTAAAAAATATACACGAACTGACTGTAATCAACCCTGCAAGTGGAGTAGAAAAGAGTTTGGCATCTGCAATAATTTAATTTGATAAATAAGTTAAATAAAGGAAGGTTTCATTAACGTAGTGAAAAATGATGGGTTGCTCTACCGATTAACAGAATGAAAGTTCTGTCCAAAATAACAATATGATTCATTAAGACTAAACACAAAATAATAAACAAAAACACATGAAACATTTATAATACATCAAATTGGCTCAAATTGGATACTCAAACGCTATGAAGGTGAAGTTGTCCCTAAACTAGATTGTGAGGTTCAAGACAAAGTGGTATGTGGAGCCAATTCCTTGCCACTCAAATCTTAAGAGAGACACACAGTTAACCCAACATTAATTGCTGCTACTCAAGACAGAACAAAGTTAGAAAAAGACGAACAGGTGCGCTCTGCTGAGCTCTGATTATCACCTAGGAAAATCCCTATCTGCTGGTGCTGCGGACATACATTACCAAACTGTCTTCTTAACTGTCAGAACACGATCTGGCGTACCGGAGGCGATGGCAGGTTGCTTCGACGTCCTCGACCGAAAGGCGAGAGCCGACTACCTAGAGCACCCGTACAGGCCGAACACACAACATTCCCGCCCCCACGACAGTGGCCGTGGTTAAACATTCCAATCAGCAACTCGAAAACCGGCGGAAAATTCCACTCTATTGCTGGAGCACTACCATTCCACCAATGGAGATTCTTGGCGCCAATTTCTGCGCTAATTTTGCTACGTCACGGAGCTATGCCCTGAGCAAGCCAATCACAGTTACTATTTTGCAGAAAGCGCGGGAATTTTCCCGCCACAACTGCTTGGGTACACAAGTCATTCCCACGCCTCGCTGGTAGCCCGCCTCGCTAAGTTTCTGCGAAAAAACGGAACCTCTAGCCCAGCCGCTACTTCAGACCCCTCCGGGCGTGTCTTTTGACAATGTCGGCGTCTGCAGAGCATTCACTCGACTTCCTCACACCCGTCAGCTTAACCCTTTCCTGATCAGCAGAGCCCGCCTGTCACCGGACCACCCGGATGACGAGAGACGCTGCGTGGGAAGTCCACGTGTGAAGGAATAGCGACTTTTCACTGCATGCAATTAGAGTGGAAAATCGTAAGATAGAAATATGACAGGGGGCTCATCCCACCTCTCATAGCCCCTACGCCATTTTAGATTGTAATTGGTGAGCGGTTGGCTCACTTAGGAGCAAGGTAGTGAGTCAATCGCCCAAGAACAATCTCGCAAACTCGCTGCACATGCCGCACTCTATAAAGAAAATCACTGCAACTGAAAAATGCAGCTCATAGAGGGAGGATTATTTATGATGTAGCCAACTTCACCTTCTTAATATGGAACACTAACACTCACATCACACATCCATACCCAGGGAGCCCCTTCCAAACACCGATTCACACAGACATTCACTCTCTAAATATGGCCCGTGCATGTGAGCCAAATATGGAGCAATTTATTCTTTACAATCAGAGTTGGAGTGCTCCGCAATTAAATGCCCAAGATGTTGCAACAATTTTAATCATTAAACTAACCTGAACTCACTCACACATGATACTATTTAAGTTAACAATCTCTTTGTGCGCTTTCAGAATCTAATTACAACCTCCGATTCATTCTGTCTCCCTGCAGCAAGAATAACCTTTACAAAATGTTCCCTGAACTGATGGTCCATTCACAATGACAGTGGTGGTATCTGTTTCAGTTTATGGGGACTTCAGGCACACTGTTTGCATACACACAACAATAAATACAAAATACAAAAAAAACATGTTGTGGAGAACAATACAGTAATTTGTAATAAGAATTACAGTGTAAAACACAAACACATACAAGGTATAACATACATTACAAAAACAACACTAGAGAAAGAAATTTAAGAAAAAAACAAGGTTCATGGGGCATCAAGTTGTGCATGCACATTGCACAAAGTTCACAACTGTGCTGAGAATGAGGCACTAAATCTCATTGTTAGAAATATTTGAAGCACTTCACAAATTCCACAGTACTGACATCACTTAGGGCTAAACGTCGGGTGTTGTTGCTACATTGTTACAACGGCAATAGGGTGTGCTGGAGCATCTGCAGTACTCTGTTGAGATTGCACCAAGACCCATGCATATGATCACATCAGTACGGTAGGAAGACACAGTGATAGGATCTCCTCACATCGGCTAATTGTCTCTGAGGTCTACTTGTTGGGATACATCACTAGTCTAGGTCTCTTCTCTCGCTGGACAGTACTTTACGTTTCCCAATATTGCAGTCCAACGAGGGATGATGGCACTTGGAGTGACTCCACAAGTGTGTGAGGTCATCCATACAGGATCGAACTAGGAGCAACGATTGCTAAAACTGCTCTATAATAGAGAGGAGAAGTTAGAAATGGGACCATACATTTGTTAGTGTGGCATGATACTGCTTTGTGTATGCCAATCGGCCAATGCTAGTGAGTTGTAAAAACCCAAACAGGTGAGTATATAGCGTCCCTTTCTGTCCTGAGGCACATGAGGCGCAGGTTCTGACACGATATGTGATCTTCTTCGTGTACTCACGACAACGTGGTCTGCTGCAGGGAATCCCTCCAAATGTCTGCCGCGTCCGGAGAGCTAGCAGGCTGTCGTGTGTGGGTCGTGTGTCAGTGTCAACGGCCAGCCTCACTTTCGCTTGTGGCCCAGCGAGGATCCCACCTAATCCCTCAGGTATACGGCCCGGTGACTGTCAGCTTGCAGGACCGGATGCTCGCCTTCTTGCAGGTAGCCGAAGACCTCTTGTTTTTGCGCTGGCTGGCCTCTGCATTGCCATGATACCCGTCATCTGCACAGTTCTGACAAAAATCTTATGCCTAACTTTTTCCCATGACCTTCTATGTTGTAATAAATTTACATAATGACACATTGATGGTCTGTCATTTCAGACACTCTTATTTTACTTTTATAGTTATTAATCTATGGCTATCATTATAACAAAATCTTGGTGTATCAAATTTAGACATGGAAATAATTTATCTTGATATCTGTGTAGAGACCGGACTAACTACTGTACATGGTGTGTGACACTACACTGGATGAACAGCTAAATGTGCGGGCCCTCACTAATATTACTATTAATTATATAGATCGACAGTAGACATGCTCAAGAATTAATTACCATTTGCCAACGATCTACATTATATGTCTTTTAATTAAATTATGTTGTTATGCAGGTCTAAGTTTTACTATGCTATAAAGAACATGCAACTATGCTACTTTCGCTCGCCCGTCGTCCCTCCATCTCGGGTCTGTGGTTTGGTGAATAATTCCTGTTACGCTGAGATGTCTCGCTGCTTGCCGCTATTGACGACAGTGATGTGCGCGCCGTACGACATGGCCTCCGATTTCTCACTACGCCTCACTGAAACTCCAGAGACTGGGTTAGCCATGGCTATACAAGACAATAAATTTATAGTTGCAACTTCTTTTTCTATGTTATGCAGTATTCGTGATCAAAGCACACATTTCTAGAGGCAATGTAATATGACCAAGCCAGGACTGGTTCCTGTTGAGGATTCCGTCGCCCACCACACATCAGCTACACAGTATGTCACGAATTTCCAAGTATAATTCCTTGGTTATTCATCTGTGACAGTCACAAGTAGCACGCTAAATCCCCAACCAGCACATTGGCATGGTAGGCTTTATGCCCGCATTTCTACCGTCTAGGCCCTAGGGCACCATTGGAGTCAAACGCTCACAGGTTCACCCTGACTTGTAAGACAACAATGCTGGCGCATCACTGTAAAAACTATACTGCATATGTTCATCCTCGAAATCACGCAATATACTACAATCTTACAGTGCACTGACGCGTGCCTGCAAGCATTGGTATGAACGTCTCATGAACTGGTTGTGGCCGCTATGGAGCGTATCACGACTTCTCAGAACGCTTCTAAGAGCACGTTCTTGTATGCGCCCATTTGTGCAACATCTCATCACTCATCACTATCCCTTAACATGGACACCAGATAGGAAAGGACAAAAACATTGCTCATGGAAAGGTAGTGCCTCTTATCGCATCGACAGCGGAGATTGCGAACATAAACAGAAAAAAGTTAGCAGCAGTAAATTCTTATGCGAGAAAACGCAGCGTGTTAATACTTTAACAATCTTAATCTATTAATGCAATGATTATTGTTCCCCGAAGAAAGGTTCATATATTTGCCTATTCTACTATGTACACCACTTAAACTACTATTATTCCACGAACTTCTTTGTGTGAGAGATGTGGTGGAGTCCTGTGGACTAGCGCCAATCCCTTGTCAGACTCCCCCTCCTCTGACGTGCATTAGGATTTGCAGGTCTAATTTGAATCTCCTGGTTCTCCTGTTGTCCTTGGTTTCGCTCTCTCCAATTACGGTCACTTTGCCGTTCGTTATTCCTCATGCCCCAGATTCCTTGTCTAGATTGACCAAGTTGCCTGACGTTCTGGTTTCCGTGTCTCTGGTTTCCATAACCTGGAATAGCGTAACGTTGATTTCCGTAACCCTGGTTTCCTAACTGACCAGTGCGATTATGCGATATGTTGTCGTCTTCCCTTGCTGGCCAGTGGTATTTGTTATTTTGCGCCTTCTTCCTGTCCTTTCGTCTTGTTTATCAAAGACTACTTTGAGTTCGCGCAATAGACTCTTGAATGCTTCTATGTCAGATCCACACTTCCCGACAACTGTCTGTTGATACCTAACTGGCAATCTGGAAAAGCAAAATTTGATGATTTCTCCATTGCTATATGAACTATCTAAAAACTGATTCTTCTTGAGTAAATCATCAAATAATTTGGTTGCGCTCCTATGCCCGGACACTTCCAGTTCAGGACAAAATATTATTTCCTCTTTAATTCTGTCTTGCGTTTCCCTTGACCAGTAGGTCCGCAGGAATGCACCAACAAATTCCTCATAAGTCCGACACGTCACTGCCACACCCCGCATCTTTTCCGCGGCTTGGCCTTCGATGTGTCCACACATGAATTCTAATTTTGCCTGGGTTGGCCATGACGATGGTAATGAATTTGTAAACTGCATCACCCAGCTCTTTGGATGCATCAACCCTCCTTTATCTTTGAACTTCTGGAATTTTAGTATCGACAGGAAGTGATTCTGATCAAAATCCTGACCGATCCTCGCACTGGTGTTGTCACTCGTTTCCGATACCTGCACGTCTGCTGAGTGTCCTGATCTATCTTGCTGATAACTGTGATGTGCTACCTCTGTATCACAGTGGAAGTGGTACTCCAAATTCACTCTCCTAAGTGGGCTACAATTATTGGAGCTATTACTAGGTGTTTCTGCGTGTGCCTTGTTAGTTCCGCACTCTGTCACTGGGCTAGAGCACGGCGGGCTTTTCCTCGGAGACACAATTCTGTGTACTCCATCATTGGTATCCGAACGCGCAGTGCTCGTGTGCCAGTTTCGCTCTAGTTTTGCTATCCGACTCTCTACTTCTTTCATTCGTTTCATGATGTTCATAACCGCAATATTACCTTGAGTTTTTAAGAATGCTAGGGATTTTGAGTGGGCTTGTGTTGCACGTCGCAAGCGACCTGCAAGCTGAAAGTTGCTTTTGCGATTTTCATTGCCCCTGTTGCTGCCGTTTTGGCTAGGCCTGCTACTTTTTGTGCTACCATTGACATTTGTTTTGCTTCTCCACATTCTTTCTTTATTGTTAGTAATTCCCCACGAATTTCCCCTATATGCGAAATTATTGCCTCTGTGTCCTTCTTACGCTGTTCGTCAGCTTCTTCCTTCTCCTTCTTACGTTGTTTCTCCTCTTCTTCCTTCTCCCTCTTACGCTGTTCGTCAGCTTCTTCCTTCTCCTTCTTACGTTGTTTCTCCTCTTCTTCTTTCTCCCTCTTATGCTGTTCGTCAGCTTCTTCCTTCTCCTTCTTACGTTGTTTCTGCTCTTCTTCCTTCTCCCTCTTACGCTGTTCGTCAGCTTCTTCTTTCATTGATCGTAGGAAGCTCAGTATTGGGTTTACGTCATCTTTTTGATCCTCTTCAAACGTGGGAGATGTAACTCTGGACACCTGGGCGCTAGAGCTCTGACGTGGCCGAGCTAGCCCCTGTCTGCTCTCGTTCGTTTGATTATAAACTTCTGCTACCGTCTCGACCTGTGTGCCTGTCCGTGTTTCATCCTCTAAATCACTATCACAATCACGGCCGCAACGCTGCTCTGAGATCGCGTCCAAATCACATTCTTCATCAATGACACTGGCGTCCTGTCCTGCTAAAAATGTGCCCATCTCATCTCTGAACCTATTCCCGTCAGTAAACTGCCCCTTATCCATTATGCAATCCTCTTTTGTTTTAGCTTCGCTCGATAATAGTCGTGCCTTACATCTCGTTATCATTCATGAAAAACAAATTTATCTAAAATGCACAATAAAATTAACCTACTCCATATATTTTTTACACATAGACATAAAATTTCAACAATGCCTCTCCAACACTGTAATTATACGCACGATTTGTTGTGGTACAGAAACCGCACACAAACCCGACAAAGTGTGATGTGATACGGACACACCATCAAAGGAACGCAAAAACAATGAAGAAAAGAATATATACACTGAAAACAAAAACTGTAATCATGCGCTCCTTCTTAAACGCGGAACTACCAGAAAAAAAACTTGGGTATTAATCAATAAAAAAAATTAAGCAAAAAAAATTCTGAATGTCCCTACTACTAATAATACTTGCTTATCAGCGATTCACAGGAAAGATCCGAGGCTAAGGGTCACCATTTTATGCGAGGTGCCGGGGCAAGCAGTGTATTTAACACAAAATTCTTCTAGAATCTCCATATGTAAATGATGCTCTAAGCCTATTCTAACTCCGACTTTCGCTGTTGCACATGGGTTAAAAAATATACGCGAACTGACTGTAATCAACCCTGCAAGTGGAGTAGAAAAGAGTTTGGCATCTGCAATAATTTAATTTGATAAATAAGTTAAATAAAGGAAGGTTTCATTAACGTAGTGAAAAATGATGGGTTGCTCTACCAATTAACAGAATGAAAGTTCTGTCCAAAATAACAATATGATTTATTAAGACTAAACACAAAATAATAAACAAAAACACATGAAACATTTATAATACATCAAATTGGCTCAAATTGGATACACAAACGCTATGAAGGTGAAGTTGTCCCTAAACTAGATTGTGAGGTTTAAGACAAAGTGGTATGTGGAGCCAATTCCTTGCCACTCAAATCTTAAGAGAGACACACAACTAACCAAACATTAATTGCTGCTACTCAAGACAGAACAAAGTTAGAAAAAGACGAACAGGCGCGCTCTGCTGAGCTCTGATTATCACATAGGAAAATCACTATCTGCCGGTGCTGCGGACATACATTACCAAACTGTCTTCTTAACTGTCAGAACACGATCTGGCGTACCGGAGGCGATGGCTGGTTGCTTTGACATCCTCGACCGAAAGGCGAGAGCTGACTACCTAGAGTACCCGTACAGGCCGAACACACAACATTCCCGCCCCCACAACAGTGGCCGTGGTTAAACATTCCAATCAGTAACTCGAAAACCGGCGGAAAATTCCACTCTATTGCTGGAGCACTACCATTCCACCAATGGAGATTCTTGGTGCCAATTTCTGCGCTGATTTTGCTACGTCACGGAGCTATGCCCTGAGCAAGCCAATCACAGTTACTATTTTGCAGAAAGCACAGGAATTTTCCCGCCACAACTGCTTGGGTACACAAGTCATTCCCACGCCTCGCTGGTAGCCTGCCAGAAAGTGTTTTCGCTAAGTTTCTGCGAAGTAACGGAACCTGTAGCCCAGCCGCTACTTCAGACCCCTCCGGGCGTGTCTTTTGACAATGTCGGCGTCTGCAGAGCATTCACTCGACTTCCTCACACCCGTCGGCTTAACCCTTTCCAGATCAGCAGAGCCCGCCTGTCACCGGACCACCCGGGTGACGAGAGATGCTGCGTGGGAAGTCCGTGTGTGAAGGAATATCGACTTTTCACTGCATGCAATTAGAGAGGAAAATCGTAAGATAGAAATATGAGAGGGGGCTCATGCCACCTCTCAAGGTTACTATCAATATTGTCTACAAGCTCATTCATATGCAACATGAACAACAAAGGTCTCAATACACTTCCCTGGGTCTCATCCAAAGTTACTTCTACATCTGATGATGGCTCTCTATCGAAGATAACATGTTGTATCCTCCATACCAAAAAGTCCTCAGTCCAGTCACAAATTTCAATTGATACCCCATATGATCAAACTTTTGACAATAAGAGTAGATGTGGTACTCAGTCAAATGCTTTTCAGAAATCAAGAAATACTGTGTATACATGACTGCCTTGATCCAAAGCTTTCAGTGTGTCATGTGAGAAAAGTAGGAGGTGAGTTTCCCATGACAAATGTTTTAAGAATCCATGCTAATTTCCTAGGAGGAAGTCATTTTGTTCAAGATAAGTCTTAATCATGGAGCTTATAATATGTTCCAAGAGTCTTTAACAAATCAGTGTCAAGGAAGTTGGTTGGTGATTTTGTGGATCACTTCTACTACCCTTCTTGTAGATGGGTGTGACCTGTGCTCTCTCCAACTACTGAGCATGGTTTTCTGTTTGAAGGATCTATGATAAATTTTATTTAGAAGAGGGACTAATTCAGCTTCAGATTCAGTATAGAATCTGATAGGGACTCCATCAGGCTCTGGAGCTTTGTTCAGTTTCAACAATTTCAGCTGTTTCTCAGCACCACTGACACTAATACTGATATCACTCATCTTTCGAATAGCATGAACATTAAATTGATGGCAGTTCGCCTGTATTTTCCTTTGGCAGAGCAAAATTTGAAAACTAAGTTAAGCATTTCTGCTTTTGCTTTGCTACTCTCAACTTCAATTTATGTATCATCCATGAGTGAGTGGAAGCTAACTTTGGTGCCACTAACAGCTTTTACATATGACCAAAATTTCATTGGATGTCATTAAAGATCATTTGATAATATTCTGCCAAATTAGTCATTGAAGACTTCATGCACCTTTGTCTTGGCTGACAAATACATTTCATTCAGCACTTCTCTATCAATACCACTGTGCTTTGTTTTAAGCCTATTATGAATAAGTCTCCATTTATTTAGAAGTTTCTTCACAGTGACTGTATACCGTGGATGACCTCTCCCATCATGAACTGTCACACTGAGTACATATCTACCCAGTGCACAGTAAACTATTCTTTTAAACTTGAGCAAAAGTTCCTCTACACATTCATGTCATCAAAATCACCACTAACAAAATTATAGCTATCCCAATTGACTACTGTATGATGAAAGTCTCATCCAGTGATAACAATATAATTAGGGAACTTATGTACAGGTGAACTGAAGTTTTCTCTAAAGCTTCCAGTAACATCAGGAGGACAATCTCGTGCTCGATAGAAAGACCCTATTACAATTTTTTGCCCATCCTTGCAGTCTCAGGTTTCAGCTGCCTGAGACTGCAGTCGTGTGTGTGTGTGTGTGTGTGTGTGTGTGTGTGTGTGTGTGTGTGTGTGTGTGTCTGCTGTTGATGAAGGCCTTAATGGCCACAAGGTTTAATTGTGAGAGTCTTTTTGTTGTGCCATCTCCGCTATATGGTGAGTAGCAACTTTCCTTCTCATAAGATTGGCAGCTGAAGTATATTCTGGATAAAAAACTGTTTGTAAAATGTGCCACTTGGGCATAACTTGAAATATGAAATAATTAATTTTTGCCTACTATAAAATTGTATGTGTAGATAAATTTAATAATGATTTAATTTCCAAATTTGTAAAATGAATTTATGTTCTGATTTTTGTTACAGGGTATTGCTTGCATTTTAAGAGGAACTTTGGAGAATGGGAAAAAACATCATTAGCCTGAGATGCTACTTAACAATCTACATTGGGAACAACCTGCAGACCTTCAGTCAGCTAGGTCAGAGCCCACCTACACCTACAACTGTGGCACACATACAGGGCTCAGATAATATAGCATACTCCAGCACTTTCATTTTGAATTTCTGAGTAACTTTGCTTTCAGTTTTCATCATTTATTTGGAGACTGTGAAGATGTGTGTGTAAGTGAGAGTCAAGTGAAGGTTGTGTCAAGGGCTGGGTGTAGAGCTGAGTGTGGGGCAGAGATTAGCAGAGATTGAGGCCAGAAATGTTATAGGCTATAAGGATGTGTTGCAAGGGCAATTCCCATTGTATAATTGAGAAAAGCTAGTGCTGGGTGGAAGTACCCAGATGTCATTGGTTATGCAGAAACTGTAGAAATTGAGCTCGTGGTGCTTAGCAGTGTGTTCTAGCACTTGGTGGTTAAAACTACTCTTGGTCAAAATTTGTCTATGGCCTTTCATTTGTGTGACCACGCACTGGTGGTCATGCCCAGATAAAATGCTGTTCAGGAATTACAGTGGAGCTACTACATTATATTATTGCTTAGACAGGTGTCCATGCCTCTGATGTGATAAGACAAGCATGTGATAGGACTGCAGTAGGATGTGCCAGATGGGTACATAAGACATGTCTCACACCTCAGTCTTTGATAGATCATGTGCACCTGTCATTTCCTACTTTATTTCCATCGCAAGTTTATCTTATACCACCAAAGGCAAGAACAGCTGTGAAATCAGTCATCATATACTACCTCAACTGTACTTTCTAGTCGGCCGGAGTGGCCGAGCCGTTAAAGGCACTACAGTCTGGAACCGCATGACCGCTACGGTCGCAGGTTCGAATCCTGCCTCGGGCATGGATGTGTGTGATGTCCTTAGGTTAGTTAGGTTTAAGTAGTTCTAAGTTCTAGGGGACTTATGAACACAGCAGTTGAGTCCCATAGTGCTCAGAGCCATTTGAACCATTTGTACTTTCTACACAGCATTTTATGTGGGTATGATCAGCTAGATGCAGAACACATTCCTTATCACAAGATGTCCATGTTAAATGGTTATTTCACAATGCATGTTGTTTGGATGAAGCTTATCCCCATCACTAGGTTCTGAAATTATGCAAATTGGTGTTGTCCTAACAGCAAACTCTTCAGTCCAGTAACCTTTCTGGTCTCAGTCTCTTCTAGCTACTACCCCACACCCATCTCCAGCACTGCCCCACAAATCCTACACCCACACACTTTGCTCCACAGTCTCCTCCTCACCCTCCCCTCCACATTTGACTTCTTGGAATCACAATGCACTGCTCACAGCTCCCCTTGCCTGCAGTAAGAATAAACCAATCAGTGCTACACTACTTTTCTGTGCATCTGCTGCCTCTCCATATGAGCTATCAGTTCTACTCCTCATCTCGTTTCTCCTCTTGCTCACTCCACATGACACAAACCCTCAAACCAGTCCATCTACAGTGCTGGCATATTTGTGTGTATTGTATTTATGCATGTGAAAGTGTCCTCTATAGCTCTATAGAAGGATTAGTCTAAAAGCTAGCAACATTGTATATGTGCCTATTGATGACTCAGCATCTGACTATTCAGTGAGCTGTTACTTTTACTCCTTAAATTAAAGACATTCATTAGAGGATTATAAACAACTCATTTCTAAAAAAGTTTCTTTATTAATTACTTCATGATACCTAAATCAGTGGCTGTCTTTGCAGTCCATCCTATTTTATCTTGCTGAAAAAGTACAGAAGTTCATATGTACTAGTATCAGGAGCATTGTGTTTTGTGTTTCCTGACTTTTGGTCCACTCTTTGTGAATAAATACAATCTCAGTACCTCTTTTATCCTAGAGAACAATTAATTAAAACTAACACACACACACTCATGGGGAGCCATGCACGAGTCGCACGTGTGTGCTCATGCACATTCCCGCTACATGCCTATACATTTATTCAACAATCTAACAGTATCACCTTTTATGTTTCATAGAAGTCTTCCTGTACTGACCATTCTGTAACACAAGTTGGTTTGTTTGTGTGTGTATGTTGGTCTTTTTTATTACTCATATCCTTTTGTGTTCACCTAACGACCTATAATGGCACCTCCTCTCCTTTGATTCCTAAAACCACTACATACTCATTTCAGATACCTAGCTTACACAGACTAGAATCACCCCTATGACCTCCTTTAAAACTAATCCTTGTGTATATTCAGGGATGAAATATATGCTGGTGACAGTACAGCCTCACTTGAGCCTTAGACAGACATAAGCTATGGTTACTTCTATACCCAGCCCTAAAACCCAACTCATCACATGTGTCCTTGGATATTTTTCGTAAAGGGTGGATATTACACTTCCAGTTCCTCTTAAAACTGCTATTCCCAGTTATATTAGCCAAATTTGAACTAATATTTGTCAAATGGGTAATGGACTCTGCCATTACTATAGAAATTGTTTTTTCTAATACACTAAATGTGAAGGAGCTGACTGATGATAACCACATTTCCTCTGGGTACCTCAATTTATCACATTTAAAATTGACTCAGGTATGCTATTGGAACTTATTTTCTTACAAGTATTTGAAGAAAATATTTCCTGTGGACTGATTCATTGCCAAAATGAGGAACTGCTATGGCCTCAGATCATTAGTCTAATTTATCAGATTTCTTTCCTGTCCCATTTTTTGCTTGTCTGAGCTTCATATTCACCTATTCTGCTTATCATTTCTATTTTATGATTTCTGAAGGTTTTTCTTCAGTATTTCCTTTTGCCATATCAGATTATTGGTTGTGTTTTCATTTTGCAACTCAGTTTTTTCTAACTGCTTTTTCCAGGAATGGATCACTAGAGAAGAAATAATATCTAATTTGCATTATGTAAAGGAAAACCTGAAGTTATTTTAATTGAAACAAAAGAGTACATGGGAGGGAATATTGTGTGTTAAAAGAATTAAAAATAATACTGAAAACTTTTGCATTCAAAACATTTCTGTCTTTCTACCATTTGTTGAAGCTCCTTCCTTACTAAAATTATAACCACAGTCATTTCAACCACAAAGCTCCAACTGCAATGCATGTTCTTTTTCTATGATTATCACATAATTCACTCTTGTAGATTTGCTCAGCTTTGATGAATGTTGCTTGTCATGTCCTAGCACAGGATGGTGGGAAGATGGGGTTAAAGACCAGTCTGTAATTTCCAAGTGGTTAGGAACAATTGTAGAAAGACAAACTTTCAGTGAAGGCAGATTGATTGTTAACAGTAGTGCCAAGCACTGTCACAAGGCACCTACAATGACATGGATTTTAAGACTTGATAGGATGCTTGCAGCTGTAAACTGAAGGACAGGATTAACACTGTTTATTTGCAATCAGACTAGCTACTACAATGAAGGCTTATCCTAAATATTAGAAGAAACAAAGTGTGCTGTTGGTTGCACAACAGAAGACAGTGTCTGAATGTGTGGAGTGCCTACTAACAGGAGCAGTGAACACTAGAAGCATTTTAAGTACAAACGTTGAGGGCAGCACTTGTCAAAGCTTACTGAGGCTGACAATAAGTGACATGGAGTTGGTGTCCCAATGATCTGACTTACAACTTTACATTAACAAACTCCAAATTTTGTAGCAACAGTGTTTATCTGAAAGCTTAAAGTCACTGTTCTTTCTCTTCTGGCCAATAACAACAGCATTTTACAACACTTGGCCCTGCCCAGAAGCCTTTTGTCATTGGTAGCTGCCGCTATAGCACACTAATCAGTGTAAACCTACTGACAGTGCAGTTCTCAGGGCCAAGTATCAAGCTTGTTGCATCTCCTAAGACATGCCTTTTTTCACTATCTATTAGTTTGATGCCTTACAACAACATTGGGGCCCTATTTTCAGCTACCAGTTAATTCTCTGAAGTGGTACTTCTCTCCTCGGACAGCAGCCCAGAGTCCAGAGCATCAGGAAAGCACATGGCTCTGACATTACTGATGACCTGTTAGTGGGTCTCTGATTTCCTGTCTTGGAGTCCCCTTGCTGGCTTCCAACAGCCTTAAGCCTAACAATGTACAAGTTATTACATTGTCTATAGGTAACATCTCCCACCCCCTTTCATGAAAAAAATTTGCTACAACACTTGACAACAAATTTGTAATAATGTTTCTGTTGCAGTAAAAATGTTAGTTCAAAAAATGACACTATATAAAATCTTGGTTAGTCACTTTAGTCATTTTATGCTTTTTAGAGTTCATTTGTACCTGCACTTTTGCACACATGTAAACATCAATATAAAATAATGTTTCATTTTTCATTGCACTTATACACACACAAATACTTATACATAGAAGCATCGATATAAATCATCGGTTCACATTTTACTGTAACTTACACATTAAACATCAGCTTAAATTATTGGTTAAATAAGTTTTGTTTTTCATATTACAGATACATAATACACACAACAAAGACAAAGTAATTTTGTCCCTCCCTTTTTTTCATGTTACATACACTGAAAAGCCAAAGAAACTGGTACACCTGACTAATACCATCTAGGATCCCCTCGAGCATGCAGAAGTGTCACAGCATAATGTGGCATGGACTCAACTAATGTCTGAAATAGTGCTGTAGGGAACTGACACCATGAAGATCTCTTCTGAACAGCACGTTGCAAGGTATCCCAGATAAGCTAAATAATGTTCATGTCTGGGGAGTTTGGTGGCCAGCGAAAGTGTTCAGACTCAGAAGAATGATGCTGGAGCCACTCTGTAGCAATTGCGGATGTGTGGGGTGTTGCATTGTCCCACTGGAATTGCCCTTGTCTGTCAGAAAGCACAATAGACATGAATGGATTCAGCTGATGAGACAGGGTGCTTACAAACATGTGACCTGTAAGATTCATAACGAGACATATCAGGGGTCCCAGATCACACAAACTGCACACACCCCACACCATTAGAGAGCCTCCATTAGCTTGAACAGTCCCCTGCTGAAATGCAGTGTCCTTGGATTCATGAGGTTGTTCCATACCTGCACTCATCCATCTGCTTGATACAATCTTAAATGAGACTCGTCCGACCAGGAAACATGTTTCCAGTCATCAACAGTCCAATTTTGGTGATGACAGGCCCAGGTGAGGCATAAAGCTCTGTGTCATGCAGTTATCAAGGGTACATGAGTGGATCTTAGGCTCCAAAAGCCCATATCGATTATGTTTCATTGATGGTTCACACACTAGCACTTGTTGATGCACCAGCATTGGAATTTGAAGCTATTTGCTGAAGGATTGCACCTCTGTCACACTGAATGATTCTCTTCAGTCCTTGTTGGTCCTGTTCTTGCAGGATCTTTTTCTTGCCACAGCAGTGTCATGGATTTGATGTTTTACTTGATTCCTGATGTTCATGGTACACCATTCACATTGTCCATAAAATGTTTGTTTCCCTGTACCTTTGACCAGTACACCTGTTGGCTTGTTGTAACTACAAAAGGCTGTCCAATCTTGCTTTTTCAGAGCAATGAATAATCACTGGCCTGACCCTGTGGAGTCCAAATGCTATCATTTAGTTTCACTCTTCTGAATAAAATCATTGGGAATTTCCCTCAACAACTGCAACATCCTAGCTTCATATGTTTTGTGATCATATGTGGACATCAACACAAACTTTTGCTAGCAAATTTTGTGAATGCAATCTATCTCTTTACAAAACAGTTAGTTATTATTCACTTTTGCGTAGTACCACTTGGATTCACCAGTCAACAAATAATCTTTCTCTGTTTTTATGGACATACATAAATTTTAATCTCCACCAACTTTGAAATGTGGGGTAATACTATGTGTAAATTAACCAACTCATTTTCTACTAATCGGACATTCTATACATAGCTTAATATATGGACAGACATAAATGCATCAACATCAATTATGCATACAAACTAGTATCTGCTCTGTTCTGTGAGAGCAATCGAGAACTTCTTATCCTTAATATCATCCCAAATTAAATGCAAGTATTTAACTGTTTGCACTAGGTTAATTATATGGAGTTCCAGTATACCTTTCTCTGTATTTACTATGGCAGAAACTAACATCTCATCTTCTCTTTCTAACTCAGTGTAAATTGATATGTACTGTGTTAACTGCTCACTAACAGTAGTGATCATGGCTAAGTGCTTCATTTTTTATCAGTACTGTTAGTGTATTCATTCATGTATCTGTGGAGGAGCTTTTCCATATGTTTAATGACTACTTCCTCATTACATGTAAGGCTAGCTATTATATGACTGGAACTCATCAAAGTTGCTTTTACAGCTGTTACTTGCTCTTTTGCCCACTTATGCAACTGATTCTGTTCTTTTCAGTCTTTGATCTGCAATTTGAGGCATCCTGTTCATCTAAGGTCCCAAACAATATTTTACTAATTTCACCCAAAAAATTTAAGACACCTTATTTACTATGTGTCTCATGCCTTGTTAACTGTCCAAATAGATCTTGTGATTTCCAGATCTTTTTGACATGCCATTCTAAGGCTTATTCTACAGCTGTACACCCTGCATTCCTTATCTCAAATTTGTTAACTTCTATTTACAATGTCCTACAGATAAATGTGTGAGTCTTTCTGTCTCATCAGCTTTTCACTGAAGTTCTCCCAAGTTAATAAAGCTAATGATCTTCCAAGTCACACTGCCAGTACTACTGTAATATAAGCCCACCCAATGATGAAAAATCCTCTGTGCTAAAATCTTGAAATTGGCCAAGTGTGTACACTGCTACAACACAGCTCACCAGGTCCAACATTCCCACTAGTTTCCTCATCTGAAATTCAAGAGAAAGTTCATTTTCAGTAGAACTCCTTTTGACTATAGGCATGCACCATTAAAAATTTGTTTCTCTTTAAACAAATGACCACATTTTGGTCCTTTGTCCTTACTACAGTGTATGGGCTAAGCCACTGCATGTCTAGCTTATGGCTTCTGCCCCTTCTAATGCTTTCATCATACAGTAGAACTTGATCACCTGTTTTTGTTTTCTGGTCTCTAGCCTAGTGCTTCTTCTTACATTGTTTTTTTATAATCTCCGATGCATTGATGTATCTGTCTCATTTTCTCCTTTAATGTGAGTACATAATTGTCAAAATTATAAGTAACACATGTGGGATCTCTTTACAATATACCCAGAATATCATGTGCTCTACTGAAAAATAACTCGTGTGGTGTATAATTTGTGGCACTATGGGACATGGTATGTTCACAAATACTGCAAATTTAAGCCTTTTGTCCAAGTTTGCTTGAATACTATTAATACAGTGTAACAGGAATTCTGTTATAGTTCAGTGTGATCTTTCTAATGCTCCATTCAGCTGGGGGTGGTAACAGGAGGTCTGTACCTGTCAACCTTTAACAATCTGCACACACTCTTTAGTGTGTCACTCAGAAAATGGCTACCACTGTAACTGAGTATTACTGAGGGTATCCCAAATTTTAGAATTATTATTTCTGCCAGGACATCAATCACTGTGCCTACATCCTGCTTTACTATCAGTTTAGCTACAATGAACTTTATTAAAGCATCCTGGAATGTTAGTATATATCTGTTATTTATGTCTGTTATCATCAAGTGAGCAATGATATCAATATCATATCTATCATACACCTCTTCTGGTGCTGGTGTTATAATCAACAGCATTACTGTGTTATTTTGTGTTATCTCACTTTAAAAAAAACCTAGCAAACCCAATTCATGATACATCCCTAAATATCCTTCTTCATACCAGATCATATTCAGTATTTCCTAGTCTGATTGTAAGTTCTCATGATCCTTGGATGACCACTTATGGGTGCGACACAGGACCCTTGCAAAATTTCCACCTTTTCTTCAGTAGTTATCTCCTGCCATATTCCTTTACTACCAGCCCTTCCACACTTTCATTTGCCCCAGTTTCGGTATCAGCCGACTGTACTTCTTTTATCCTTAACATTGCATCTGCTACACAGTTGTACTGGTCTTTTTTGTGTACAATTTCATAATCATACTCCTGCAATACGGGGGGATTGAGTGACTTCTCTTTTAGCACTTGGAAAAAATCTTCTTGTCTGGCACAACATTCCTACTTTACTGCTTTCTTCAACAACTCATGTAGTGGTTTTGCAACTTTACTGAAGTCACTTAGAAAATGGCTGCAGTACCCAAACAACCCAAGCAAACCTTTTAATACTTTTGTCATATTAGGCTGGGTAAATTCCACCACTGCTTTTGACTTGTTTGGGTCTGGTTTTAACCCACTCTCGGTTATGACATATCCCAAATATGTGACTTATTTCCTTAAAATTTCACATTTATCCACCTGTAACTTTAAATTATGTTGCCTTAGCCTCTTGATAGTCTTGCCCGAGTAGGCATTGTGTTCTTCCAGAGGTGGATCAAAAATTACTGCATTTTGTAAGTAAATAAACATTTTTTCACCCTTTAAATCCATTAGAACTGAAGTCATCAATTTTTGGAATGTGGAGGGTGCAGATCAAAGTCCCATTGACACTCTTTTATACATATAATTGGCATACAGTTTACTAAAATTTATAATTCTGAGTCATTTTTATCTAATAATGCCTGATAATACCTCTTAACTAAATCATTTTATGAATCATGGTTAATGGGAAGTTCCAGACACTTGTTGAAGGTACTAATATATCATCTCCAACATCTGGTTAATCTGCTGGTGTAAGGCATCCTTCTACACTTCTGGTATTCTGTAAGGAGGAGAGAAAAATTACTGATCCCTCTGCTTTGGGAATCAATTTTATTTGATGATGACTTGTGTCTGTGTATGTCAACTTATCCCCTGGAAAATGAAAGACATCATTATAGGCAGAACACATCTCTGTTATGGAACATTTTTCTGTGGCATTTGAATGATCTAATCCCAAGTTTAATAACCCAACTCCTGATTTTTTATCAATCAAACTTGTATACCTTGCACACAGTCTGCTTCAGATCTGGGTTAACTGGCAGAACTTATTCCACCTTAATGCAAGGCATCTCAGTAGAAACCAACTCCTCTCATGCATTTAACATGCTAATTAAACAAGAGCTTTTTCATTCTCTCACCAGAGCCTCTGGTAGGCACACACCTTCCTATAACTTTTGTTTTCCAACAGTCTTCTCATAGGCTAGTATCTACAGCCTTTATCATCAAAATCCTATCCTTATGAAGACCTAACTTTATTCTAGCCATCTGGCTTACCTTACATTCTGTAGTATCTGTTTCCCATTGGTGAAATGTCTGTCTACTGGTACTTTGTTTACTATGCCATTTCTCTTAAGTACAATGATTTACTGGCTCCTCTGGGCTACTCAGAGAACTGTCAACTTTACTGCAGTCACATTCTACGGTTTCAGAAGTATTACTAGGCTCACTGCCCTGTGTACTGGAGCCTTGCACTTCTGTCTCTGTACAAAATTTAATGTACCTATGCCCCATCCACAGGGTTCCAGTGGCATAATCAGTTGTCATACCATGCTTCGTGAAGAAGTCTCTACCAATTAAACTGGCATAGGGAATATCCAGTTCCCCTTCTACCAGATGAAACTTATGTTTCACTCTTCATATCTGATCTATTCCAAGACCTAAAACCGGCATCCCATATGTACATATGACTGCACTTGTAATAATTTTAGTCTTTATCCATCCTTCTGGTCTATACGTGACCTTGCTTCACAGATATTTCATATTGAACAACCAATCTGTATTTCATTATCTAGAAGCAATTTTAGTGGACTTTCTGTACTCTGTGGGCAATTCATTTTTACAAATTACAGTCAGCGTTAAATATCTTTCCCAACTCAGCATAAGGCAACTGTAATCTCATACTTTTCTTTCATTTCCCTGTTTCTTATTTTTTAGTACAATCACTAGCCATATGCTCCATCCTATGACATGTGAAACACACAGTTGGCTCCACTTTCTTGCAAAGACCTGTGATCTCCGTAAATTGCAACTTTCACATCTTACTGCCATTTGAGCCACTGTCTTTCAACACACTTGAGCAAATTCCATTTTAAAACTCTTTTCTCAAGCCTACAGTCTTACTTTAAATACCCTGATTAGCCACAGGTTTTACATTTAAGAGTAATTTAGCAGTCCTTAGACCTGTTCACTACATGCCCACATGCAAAACACTTAAGGATAACCTTCCACATTTGGCCCTGAAGACTTTTTTCACTAAATCCTGTACCTCTGGTGGACACACTTTCCTCAAAACTACCTCAACAGCATCAATTAGTGTGATGGTTTTGCCCCTTGCATGCACTACTGTCTGTATGCACTCATCATAAGTCCCCATAATGAATACTGCTTGCTTAATTTTCTTATGAATGATAGATCTCCTGCCAGTTCTGGTGCTGGCATTGTAACATGGACAGCTCATGAAATTTATGTTGAAGTGAATCTTCAATCGATTCTCCCTTTGATTGCCTGCTAGAAAGCTTTTTTCAAGTGCAGAAGAGTAAAGTACACTTACCCGTGAAATTTTTGAACAACATATTTGTTACTACTTCCCATGTGGAAGATAATGCATGTACAAGCAGTCTACTTCATGCAGGACCCTGAATATGGGTTTTTACAAACTTTAACAATACTGGATGGCCTGCTCCATGTACTAGTTCAAAAGATGTGTCCACATCACTTATGAACTTCTTTAATGTGAAGTTCGTGTCATTAAAAGCCTGAGGAAGCAGTTTAAGGGCCTCACTAATGGTAATGTTAGTTGTGGCTGCTCCATTATTGGCAAATGCATTGTTAGTTGAGGCCATGAATTTCTATGTTTACTAATGAGTTGTGTAGAGCCAAGGCGAGGTGAGGCTAGTTGGGTTGAGATAGCACCGCCACTGAAAGTGCTGTGCTAAGGTGAGATAAGCAGGATGTGACTGTACAACACCCGCAGTGTCAAGTAGTCTTAAGCTATGTTGTGCTGGGCTGTTGCCCACTGCTGACTGTTCGCTGGCCATCACCACTGCTACTGAAGCTCATGAAGACTCCGTACGCACTCTGGTGCTTGGCCATGCTGCCACCATGTGTTGTTTCCCTGACAATCCTCTCAGGGCTGTGATGGCCACTCTGTCTCATTGTCACTTGGCTGTTCCCATAACACCCAGTTTTTATGAAGTCCTGTAGACAGGACTGCCCTGGCAACCTCTACCCTTGTCCAATGTTGATCTCCAGACCACTGATTCTTTTTTCTGCTCCTCTTGTTCCGTCTGTTCTCAGTAGAGCACAAGTGCTGTTCCTCATAAGATACTCAGAGCAGTTAGTTCAGTCTCAATGCTGGGCTGAGTATGTGCAAAGAAACTATCTATCACAGAAAAAAAATATTAAGGGTATCTCACACTTGGCACCAGAATATTTTTACCTATTTTATGTCTGTGTTAACACAGGATGGAGGGAAGATGGGGTTGAAGGCCAGTCTGCAATTTCTGAGTGGTTAGGAACAACCACATTAAGACAGTGAAGGCAGATTGATTGTTAACAGTACCACCCAGCATGGTCACAAGGCACCCATGAGGGTATTGATTTTAAGACTCGATAGGATGCATGCAGCTGGAGACCCAAAGATATATTGGGATATAATTAACACTGTTTATTTGCAATCAGACTAACTGCTACACTCAAGGCTCATTCCAAATGTTAGAAAAGCAAAGAGTGCTACTGGCTGCACAACAGAAGTTGGTTTCTGAATCCATGGAGTGAGAGCTAACAGGAGCAACAAACACTAGGAGGATTTTAAGTACAAATTTTTTGAGCAACACTCCAAGTAAGAGAAACTGACTTACCCAGGCTGGCAACAAGTGACACAGAGTTGATGTCCCAATGATCTGACTGAGATCCCCTTGTCAAAACAAAAAATGGGTTTTTAATGGACTGTGGTGGCACACTATTTCTCCCTTCCTATAGTCAGCCCACCAATCCACTGGCACTTTAAAGGTTTTAGACAATCTGAAGAGTGGTGTGTACATCTCCACAGCACCTCTGTAAAACACTTTCAGATTCCTTACCTTCTCTTACTTGGTATGTAGTGATGTACCTGGACTTTACTTTAATGAACTACAAATTTGGTAGCAACAGTGTTCAGCTGAAAGTTTAACATCACCACTCTTCCTCTTATGGCCAGCAACAACAGTGTTTTACATCAGTTGTCCCTTATCAGAGGCCTTTCATCCGTGGGGACTGCTGTTGTAGCACTCTAATCAGTGCAATTGTCAGAGTCAAGTATCATGCTCACTGCATCTGCTAAGACATGCCTTTTTGTCACTATCTTTTACGGTGATGCCTTGCAGCAACATCTGGGCAGTGGGTGCAGTTACCAGTTAACTCTCTTAGGTGCTACTTTTCCCCTTGGATAGCAGCCCAGAGCACCTAAAAATCACATGGCTCTAGCATTACTGGAGACCTCCAGTAACCTAAAAGCTAACACTTTTGACTGCTGTCTTCATTGTGTCTCTGATTACCTATCTTTGAATACCCTTGCTGGCTTCCAATAGCCTTACGTTTAACAATGTACAAGTCATTTAATCATCAGTATATGACTTGTTGCTTGTAATTAATGAATTTTCTTTGAAAAAATTCTTTTTAGCTTACCATCTTTAATCATCACTTTGTAGGCTTAAATGAAAGCCATATTATTAGTTCATTTTACTACTAAGCCACATAGAAGACATCTGTTCCATTCACTTCCATAAGTACTACCTGTTCTCATTCTGTATTCCATTTTTTAGGGATTGTGTAGATATAGTGCCTTACGGTTTGCTTAATGATTCATGGATGTTCCTACAGTTTCTGTGATAATATGCACCTGCTTTGGCTGAATTCACAGTAATTGGTGCTGTATTCATTACTGAATGATGTGATGCTCAAGTTGGTTTTGCTGAGAGAGATATTTCTGTATAATTCTGTTGAGAACTAATTTAGTCAAATTTTCATGTAACCCAAACCAGACTTTGATTTCTTCCATGCCAATGACTGACATCTATTATTATTTTCTCTGCTGGCACTTAAAATTCCTCTTACATGACTTAAACAGTTCAGTTTTTTTATTGTTATAACCCAAGAACACTCTACTTTATTGCTCAAACAGACGGGTACAATACAATAAGCAATGCACAAGTGATTGGTGGAGCTTGTTGCACCAGCCTGGTATATCCATTAGTTCCAACAGGGGGCACAGCTGGCAGGCTGTGCATGCAACTGCTGTTACATTAGCAAGCCAAGGGCCTCTAGTGGTTGAATCAAGCACAAACTTCACACACAAACTATTTTATATTATGAGAGACAGTAGTGATGTTGGATTGGGTGCTCATTCATTTCAGGAGGTTGAACATTAAGGGCACAGACAATGTACAGGGTTATTACAAATGATTGAAGCGATTTCACAGCTCTACAATAACTTTATTATTTGAGATATTTTCACAATGCTTTGCACACACATACAAAAACTAAAAAAGTTTTTTTAGGCATTCACAAATGTTCGATATGTGCCCCTTTAGTGATTCAGCAGACATCAAGCCGATAATCAAGTTCCTCCCACACTCGGCGCAGCATGTTCCCATCAATGAGTTCGAAAGCATCGTTGATGCGAGCTCACAGTTCTGGCACGTTTCTTGGTAGAGGAGGTTTAAACACTGAATCTTTCACATAACCCCACAGAAAGAAATCGCATGGGGTTAAGTTGGGAGAGCGTGGAGGCCATGACATGAATTGCTGATCATGATCTCCACCATGACCGATCCATCAGTTTTCCAATCTCCTGTTTAAGAAATGCCGAACATCATGATGGAAGTGCGGTGGAGCACCATCCTGTTGAAAGATGAAGTCGGTGCTGTCGGTCTCCAGTTCCGGCATGAGCCAATTTTCCGCGGGCTACGCGTGAAACTTGCCCACACGCGTTCAACCGTATCTTTGCTCACTGCAGGCCGACCTGTTGATTTCCCATTACAGAGGCATCCAGAAGCTTTAAACTGCGTATACCATCACCGAATGGAGTTAGCAGTTGGTGGATGTTTGTTGAACTTCGTCCTGAAGTGTCGTTGCACTGTTATGACTGACTGATGTGAGTGCATTTCAAGCACGACATACGCTTTCTCGGCTCCTGTCGCCATTTTGTCTCACTGCGCTCTCGAGCGATCTGACGGCAGAAACCTGAAGTGCGACTTCAGCTGAACAAAACTTTATGAGTTTTTCTACATATCTGTAGTGTGCCATGACCATATGTCAATGAATGGAGCTACGGTGAATTTATGAAATCGCTTCAATCATTTGTAATAGCCCTGTAGTTGCTGAAGCTTTGTCTAGGCTACCTTTAGGAAGTGAACCATCTAACAACTTTGGAGAAGGCGAAAAAGTGTTGAGTCTGTGTCACCTGACCACCAAGAGCTGTTGCAGGATGATTGATTCACGGATCCAGTTATATGGCTCCTTCCGTGTATAGCGATTTTACGACTATGACGAGTGGGGCCTGAACATGGCATCAATGTAATGCCGAAACTGGTAGCACATAAAAGTTCATAAAATAAAATAAACTTCTACAAATCATACGGCTGTTGGTAAATTATTGCATCAAGAAATTAACTGTAATTGGTGGCACTGAAAAATTACAGGTGCAGACACACTGCTAAAGGACAACTGAAAAAACTTAAATAACTCACTAAGTGTTGATCAGAAACACTCATTGGGACTATTCATCTACACTCATTGCATGGATATGTCTTGGAAAAGACGTGACCTACATCAAGCTTATCCATAATATCCTCAGACTGTGACAAAGAGATGAGTGAGTCACAGTCTGTGGATTTACTGTTATCACAAAATCTGCCCATAAGCATAATTTATCTGAAGGTTTCTTTATAATCACTAAAGCAGATGCTCACTAGTTGGCTGCTGAATGGGAAATCACATCATTATAATGCCAAGATAAGAGTCCCTGTCCCACTTGGTCTCTACTAATGGGAGAGATGGGTTCACTCAACAAAACCATGGTTTTGGATTTTCTCTCATGGTAGTATGAGCCTCAAAATTATTGGGTTTGCCTAGGTCATCTTGAAAAAGTCACTATATTCAGCCCAAAGTTCAGCTGCCCTCTCTGTGGCCACAGAGGAGTTCACCGAGAGAACATTGTCTTGGATGTGCATACCAAATAGATCTAAAGTGTCAATACCAAAGTTATTTTGTCTTCAAATGAGCCCAAAACTGTGAACAAAACCGTTTTATTAACATTGTGAAATGTGGCAGACAAACTGCAAATACCCAGTACATAAATGTCGTGTCCACTGTAATGAAAAGAGTTGCCTGTGGCTTATGAAGCTTGGGCTTGTCAAACAGTTCACAAGTGCTCACACTCAAAAGAGGCATGGACACACCATTGTCCAGCTATTTATATATTTAGTGTTATTCAGTCTGCAAAGAGACAAACAACTTATTGCCTGACTCTGGATGGAAGAAGTGTGTGAATTCTCTGTTGTTGCACCTGATTTGCTCTGATCAGCACTAGAATCACTATTTGGCTTTGAAAATATGGCATTTACATCCATTGACTGAGACACAGGAGAATGTACAGAATACTTTTTGAACTTGTGTTTCCATAAACAGACAGACTGAATGTGGCTGTACATGCACACTGTGATAGCGCTTATCATGAATTAGGCACACCTGCAGCTTGTGTGTGATGAGGCACTGAAGGCACAATTTAACTTTTATACCCTGCTGCCTAGCATAGTGGTTTTGTTTACTGTGCTGCCATGGCTGAGACTTTGAATGGCATGGTGCAAAAATGATGGGCACAACTATTACTCTAAACTGCACAAATAGAAATGGAATCAAAGTCTATCACTCCACTTTCACACATCTCCTGACACTCCATTAATGCCAAAACCTGTTGCGAGCTAGGATCAGGACACTGAATCTGCTTGTGTGTGCACGGATCTGATGCTATGGTTAGTGACACCTTTACTCAAAATGTACCACAATAGTAAAATCCACAGTCCCACTTGACTTTGCAATGTGTATAAGTCCTTATAAGTCAGCCACCCATTGCTAAGGTTTCTGACTGAGTTGGCTAATCAAGTGAAAGAATTTGTATTTCACAGCTGAAAATTAATCTGTTTATCATTGTATCTGTTTAGTAGAGCCATTAGTTTTTCATAAGGAGAACATCCAGGTCTTGTGTTGGAAAAAATTTAGCAGGCTAACTGGTACACTGAAACTCTGACTGTTGCAAGAGGATATGGTTGCCTGTCCCTATCTTCAATGTGATGCATCATGAAGTGTGAGTTGAGCCGTGAATAGTATTCAAATTATTCCTCCTGTTGAGGATCACATGTATGGAATGTTGATATGGAAGCAGGCACTGCTTGCTGCCGCTAAGGGGGCAGAGCGTGGGGGAGGAGGCATGAATGTGTTTGCTTCCTCAGCTAGCAGTATGGTTATCATTTCCATTAGCTGTTGCGTATGCTACACCTGAAACTGAACTGAGTTACTGACAGTTCTTGTGGAGGACTGGCCAAAATCAATACACACTAAAAAACACTTGAACAAAAATGTAGTGCAACCATTAAGTTATGCTGGTAGACAGAATTAATTAGTCACTATAAATATCAGCCTCAAAACTGCACAAAAACCACAGTTAGTTGCACGGCAATATTATGAAATGCACGTGGTGACAATGAACCAAAGTAGTGGGCATGCACAAGTAATGTCCACAAAACCACAAGAAATTCATGCAATAAATAAATACAATTGTTGAAAGATGTTTGTATGGTCATTGATAAAATGCAATTGATCACTGGTGAGACACAGCCTCACGGCCAGTGTTTATATAGCAGATGAGAAACATAACAGAACACTTGTAGGAAACAGGATTGTCACCAGTTGTTCGGTCATCCCACTACTGGATGATAATGAGTTGCTGGGCTGTATGACACAGAGGGGGGGGGGGGGGGGGGGGGAAGGAAAGAAAGAAAGAAAGAAAGATGCATACGCAGTGTTTGATAAACTTCTTTTACTTAACTTGAGTTCTCCAGCAAGTCCAGAGCAGTATCCAACATGAGTCCATAAGACAGGCTTGGTTTGTACTCCACAATAGTAACAGGGGCTGAATGACAACACATAGACTACACAGACCAAGCTGAACTTGCAGACAGACTAGATTAGAGACAGACTTGTCCGTGCAGCATCCTTAAAGTAGGCTCTGTGGTTGCATTGTCCATCCAGGTTGACAAGGCTGTGTCTCAGGGCCTGTCACAGATTGGTGGTGTGATCACATGGTCAATGACACCTTATAATCATGGACTGGAATAGTGTAGTACTGATAGTGTGGGATACCACATCTTGTATTACTGCAGTTGTGGCCTTCAGCTTGATGTTGGGGGATTCCAGTTCCTGAGTGTGCACAGTTTGAAATATGCAACACTTTCTTTTAGTGTGTGCCATGGAGTAGGACAGTGTATCGACAAATATTCTCTGCAAATATACCAGTTCCAGTCCAATGATTGTGCTTTGATGTCAATAACCCTTGAATTGCACCATACCACCCTTTAAAATATGCACACCTGATATCATGCACATGCTTTGTTGACCAGTGAACTGACAATTTGTGTCCATTGCACATGTAAAAGGTATCTTAGTTCATCCACACATAAATTAGATCACACAGTCCACAGTTTAGTCAGTATTAAGTAATGTCTCCCTGCTGTGGTTGTAGTACAGAGCACATACTGATTTAAATGTTTTGTTCATGCCCATATACATGAAAACTGACTCATCAGCCATGCCACAATTCAACAGTGTTCCTGCATCACTTCCCTACAACTTGATATTTCGATTTTGATGGTTAAAAACAGGCTCTCTTACACCAAAAATACACACAGATACATCAATACAGTCATATTCTTGTATTATCTGAATGTATTTACATTAATTGCTAGACATAACGAATACAACAAAATAATAAGAGGAAAGACTATTTTATAGGTTCTATAGAGCTATACTTTAAGAAGCCTTTCCATGGACCAATACCCTGTTAAAAATTTTATTACATGGTCCTTCCCCATGTCATATGTATATGTAGTCTATAAACTTTATCTCTGCCCTCTGCTTCCAAGTGGCTCTCAATAAATGTCATCTGGTGGTATTTTTGGTCCCTACCCTCCTCAGAGGGCTTCCATTTTGTGGTTACTATGGTGGACCGATTCTCTAGGTGGCCTGTGGTGGTTCCTGTTTCTGCCATCTCAGCTGTTTCAGTCGTGCATGCTATTGTTTACTCTTTGTTTTCCCATTTCAGTATTCCCAGCTGATAACATCAGATAGAGGTAGGCAGTTTGATTGTCAGCTGTTCGAAGAACTCTTGCATTTGTGCATCTCAGAACTACAAGCTACCACCCTGTCAGTAATGGGATGGTGGAGCATATGCACTATGCTCTATTTTGTCACACAGAGTCCTGAACTGCAACACTCCCATAAGTGCTACTGGGCTTAACGACTGTTGTCAAGGATGACTTGGGATTTTCCTCCAGTCAGCTTGTGTATGACGAGGCTTTGAGAGTAACTAATGAATTTTTTCCCCTACCCCTCCTTCACATTTAGCAATTGGAGCATATTCTAGATTTTTGCAACACTTCCAAACTCACATGCATAGCCTTCAGCATATACATCCTATCTGACATGGCTAATTTTCTACCACAAGGACCTCTTTACTTGTAAATTCATTTGGGTCACAGACAATATGGTCAGGTCACCACTTTCCCCCAGTATGTGTGTCCTTTTCAAGTAATTGATAGACAAGAGAAAACTTTAAGCATTGATAGGAATGGAAAGCAGGATACGATATTGATTGATTGCTTTAAACCAGTATACATTAATAAAGAACAGCCTGCCCTTGAGCATGAGTTTTTGGTGGCCCTTAGCCATAGGGAGCATTTCAACATTCTTTCCCCTTCACAGGCTACCCCACAAGTAGTGCAGACATACTCCAGCAGGCCAGTGAAGTGTACGTTTCTGTGGATTCCTGGTATGCCTGGTTTCTCACCCCAAAATTAGTGGACAATTCAAATTATGAACAAACAATTTCTGTGTTTGCCTGCAGGCTCCAGGATACATATTACTTAAGTGTCTATGTTGTTTGTTTCAGTATGTGTTTTCTTGTGTCAACAGTTCTTTGATCACTATGCTTTTATGTGCTATTTCCTTGCTCTCATAATATGTTTATCTTTTCTTGTGTTCTGGATTGTTTTGCATTCGTAGTAATTGCCATTGTCAAAATCGGAGCTGCAAGTGGATCAGGGGACTGTTGGCAGTTATCTTCCTCTCATGGAACAACACTAACCTCTGAGCCAGAATCCACAAGAAAATGAATCCCTGACATTCTGTCAGTAATTAATAATCTTGAAGACCTGTCTACTGCTAATACGTTAGCATTTGGTGTATGAGGTCGGCACTGTGAATAATCTGAATGAGCGCACATGCCTAGTGATGCATGTTGACAACATTTGGGTAGTTGCCAGGATGGATGCACTATCTTGCAGCTTTCCCGAAATGCCTGTGGTACCAACACCAAGAATTACAGTGTGCAGTGGGGTCATGATTGTTGCTACTGTTGCTTTTCTTCCTTTCAAGCTGTGCATTCAGTGTGGCCAATTCATTGAGCAGTATGTTCATAGATGGCTCTGGAGCTGTGGCATTGGCTGCACAATAACCTTACTCATCTCAGCACAAAAATTATGAACTGAACAAGCAATTGCCACAGCATCAGCTTTGCACATGAGTTCATCTAGAGAGTGGTCGGACAAAGATGAAAGGACAGCCCATACATTTTGAGGCAACCTGCAGTGCTAGAACAGTTTTAATGATTGTTCAGACAACAGTTCATTTTCCACCAACAAGTGGAATGAATGGAGAACTTGGGAGGAGGAATCACTAACACAAATCTCATTATCTACAATATACTGCAACCGTGCCTCTGCCAATTAAAGGAAACACTGCAGCACAGTTTCTCTGAACAACACATATGATTTATGGGTCAAAATATTGTAAAAATGTTCAATGACGCTCAAGTCCAGTTGATAAATAATCAAAGTAAATCTGCTAGTATCCAACACAATGCCATGCAGCCTGAAAATGGCTTCCACTTGCGTAGGCCGGAGTTGTGCTTGTGTGGGGTATGATTGTTATTCAATTGACAGGGCTTTTAGGCGGAATATTTATACCGCTAATAAGAATGATGAGGAACCGCCTTCTCACTCTGTCGGATTACCATTCGTTTCTGGGGTCACTGACTGCATAAGCAGAATTTTAAAGAAAAATGGTAGTCAGACATCTTTCTTTAGTCAAAACAAAATAAAAGACTTTTCCGATGGAAAACGGATGCACCTGATTACCTCCACAATGCAGGCGTCTATCAAGTGTCATGTGGCTGCGGCAAAGTGTATATAGGCGAAATGGGAAGAACTGTTAAAGAACACATTAAGGAACACAAGCAGCACATGCGGCTAAATCAAAGTGCAAAATTGGCAGTAGCATAACATCACGAGAACTGTGGCTCTGACATTGATTTTAATAACGTACATGTATTGGCTAAAGAAACAAACATTTATAGAAGAAAGGTCTGAGAAGCAGTTGAAATTTCTAAGAATTCATCTAATTTCAATAGAGAGAATGGCTATAGGCTTCTGGCATCATGGCTCCCCGCCATCAAGGAAGTAAATACGCAGCTGTGGTGTATGAGTGGCATAAACAATGCGCTGCAAGTCACATCGGCGGACAATAATATTTTGGGTAAACATTCCCCCCTCTCTTGCTCTATCCGTTTCGAATCTAGCCACTGATGATGATGATCAACCAACAGCGGTAGCAGGCATTTCAACTAATAACCCTTCTCCAACATAAGTGTGGAACAGTGCCTTTCTATCCAATGATGATGACTGGCAATGGCATCCACAGGAGATGAGCTTCTGTATTAGCCTATGACTGCGGCACACCAATGGTAGCCACATGTATTTTAACCAATACTATCACTTCTCCAGCACGAACACCAGAAAATTCCCCCCTTATAAGTGGATGCGACACTTGACACTTGTCTCTGACAGTGTTCTAGCAGTAGTGGACACCAAAAGATCCTGAGGAAGATCCCAGCAGAGGGGTCGAAATGTTGAACATTTTAGAAGAAACATGACGCGGCCTAATAACCCAGAAGATTTTAACTTCAGTGACAACGGCCATGAAAGCCTGCAGACTTAAATACAATTTTATTTATTGGAAAATTCTCTTATCAAAAACAAAAATTTGGGGGACTGTAACTGGAGTGTTTGTATTTAAACACTTTGTAGAATTCTCTGTGCATGTTTTTATTTTTTGGAAATAACTTTCAGTTTAACAGATTTGATCTTCATCACAAATGTACATAACATTTCTTATAACTTTTGTTGTCTGTCATTGAACTACCACAGATTTAAAAAAATAATTTTCCTCTTTGTTTGAAAACTATTGTTGCCATGTCTGCTTCCATTCTGTCAAGACTTTCTCACACTCTTGGTTCAACCATCTATGGTTCTTAGTTCCCCTTGTCAAAGCTGCTTGCTCAACAGTCATGATCATCTGGTTCTCCAATATTTGTGCATTGATATCTCATTGTTTTATATACTGTTCTTTGTTTGCTACTGTAGTTTGGATAGGTCAGGAGTCCACTACACGCAACAAGCGGCTACACGGGTAGCAGGGGTTGTGTGGCGTGGGCTGGGCGGTTTTTTAGGTTAGATGGCCTCGGGCAAGTGCAGAAAGGGCAACAGCCTCAACGGGTGCGGGGCAAAGTCAGGACATGCGGGGACCAAGCAGCAATCGGTATTGTAATTGTAAACTGTCGAAGCTGCGTTGGTAAAGTACCGGAACTTCAAGCGCTGATAGAAAGCACCGAAGCTGAAATCGTTATAGGTACAGAAAGCTGGCTGAAGCCAGAGATAAATTCTGCCGAAATTTTTACAAAGGCACAGACGGTGTTTAGAAAGGATAGATTGCATGCAACCGGTGGCGGAGTGTTCGTCGCTGTTAGTAGTAGTTTATCCTGTAGTGAAGTAGAAGTGGATAGTTCCTGTGAATTATTATGGGTGGAGGTTACACTCAACAACCGAGCAAGGTTAATAATTGGCTCCTTTTACCGACCCCCCGACTCAGCAGCATTAGTGGCAGAACAACTGAGAGAAAATTTGGAATACATTTCACATAAATTTTCTCAGCATGTTATGGTCTTAGGTGGAGATTTCAATTTACCAGATATAGACTGGGACACTCAGATGTTTAGGACGGGTGGTAGGGACAGAGCATCGAGTGACATTATACTGAGTGCACTATCCGAAAATTACCTCGAGCAATTAAACAGAGAACCGACTCGTGGAGATAACATCTTGGACCTACTGATAACAAACAGACCCGAACTTTTCGACTCTGTAAGTGCAGAACAGGGAATCAGTGATCATAAGGCCGTTGCAGCATCCCTGAATATGGAAGTTAATAGGAATATAAAAAAAGGGAGGAAGGTTTATCTGTTTAGCAAGAGTAATAGAAGGCAGATTTCAGACTACCTAACAGATCAAAACGAAAATTTCTGTTCCGACACTGACAATGTTGAGTGTTTATGGAAAAAGTTCAAGGCAACCGTTAAATGCGTTTTAGACAGGTACGTGCCGAGCAAAACTGTGAGGGACGGGAAAAACCCACCGTGGTACAACAACAAAGTTAGGAAACTACTGCGAAAGCAAAGAGAGCTTCACTCCAAGTTTAAACGCAGCCAAAACCTCTCAGACAAACAGAAGCTAAACGATGTCAAAGTTAGCGTAAGGAGGGCTATGCGTGAAGCGTTCAGTGAATTCGAAAGTAAAATACTAGGTACCGACTTGACAGAAAATCCTAGGAAGTTCTGGTCTTACGTTAAATCAGTAAGTGGCTCGAAACATCATGTCCAGACACTCTGCGATGATGATGGCATTGAAACAGAGGATGACAAGCGTAAAGCTGAAATACTAAACACCTTTTTCCAAAGCTGTTTCACAGAGGAAGACCGCACTGCAGTTCCTTCTCTAAATCCTCGCACCAACGAAAAAATGGCTGACATTGAAATAAGTGTCCAAGGAATAGAAAAGCAACTGGAATCACTCAACAGAGGAAAGTCCACTGGACCTGACGGGATACCAATTCGATTCTACACAGAGTACGCGAAAGAACTTGCCCCCCTTCTAACAGCCGTGTACCGCAAGTCTCTAGAGGAACAGAAGGTTCCAAATGATTGGAAAAGAGCACAGGTAGTCCCAGTCTTCAAGAAGGGTCATCGAGCAGATGCGCAAAACTATAGACCTATCTCTCTGACGTCGATCTGTTGTAGAATTTTAGAACATGTCTTTTGCTCGAGTATCATGTCGTTTTTGGAAACTCAGAATCTACTATGTAGGAATCAACATGCATTCCGGAAACAGCGATCGTGTGAAACCCAACTCGCTTTATTTGTTCATGAAACCCAGAAAATATTAGATACAGGCTCCCAGGTAGATGCCATTTTCCTTGACTTCCGGATGGCGTTCGATACAGTTCCGCACTGTCGTCTGATAAACAAAGTAAGAGCCTACGGAATATCAGACCAGCTGTGTGGCTGGATTGAAGAGTTTTTAGCAAACAGAACACAGCATGTTGTTCTCAATGGAGAGACATCTACAGACGTTAAAGTAACCTCTGGCGTGCCACAGGGGAGTGTTATGGGACCATTGCTTTTCACAATATATATAAATGACCTAGCAGATAGTGTCGGAAGTTTCATGCGGCTTTTCGCGGATGATGCTGTAGTATACAGAGAAGTTGCAGCATTAGAAAATTGTAGCGAAATGCAGGAAGATCTGCAGCGGATAGGCACTTGGTGCAGGGAGTGGCAACTGACCCTTAACATAGACAAATGTAATGTATTGCGAATACATAGAAAGAAGGATCCTTTATTGTATGATTATATGATAGCGGAACAAACACTGGTAGCAGTTACTTCTGTAAAATATCTGGGAGTATGCGTGCGGAACGATTTGAAGTGGAATGATCATATAAAATTAATTGTTGGTAAGGCGGGTACCAGGTTGAGATTCATTGGGAGAGTCCTTAGAAAATGTAGTCCATCAACAAAGGAGGTGGCTTACAAAACACTCGTTCGACCTATACTTGAGTATTGCTCATCAGTGTGGGATCCGTACCAGATCGGGTTGACGGAGGAGATAGAGAAGATCCAAAGAAGAGCGGCGCGTTTCGTCACAGGGTTATTTGGTAACCGTGATAGCGTTACGGAGATGTTTAACAAACTCAAGTGGCAGACTCTGCAAGAGAGGCGCTCTGCATCGCGGTGTAGCTTGCTCGCCAGGTTTCGAGAGGGTGCGTTTCTGGATGAGGTATCGAATATATTGCTTCCCCCTACTTATACCTCCCGAGGAGATCACGAATGTAAAATTAGAGAGATTAGAGCGCGCACAGAGGCTTTCAGACAGTCGTTCTTCCCGCGAACCATACGCGACTGGAACAGGAAAGGGAGATAATGACAGTGGCACGTAAAGTGCCCTCCGCCACACACCGTTGGGTGGCTTGCGGAGTATAAATGTAGATGAATGTAGATGTAGATGTAGTTCTAAATCAAATATAGCTAGCATTGTTTTAATGTTTAGCCAGTTTTAAGGGATGAGCTTCATCATGGTAAATGTTAGATAGTGTGAGATATAGCAAGCTGTGTACTCCCTATCTATTATGTTTCTCTCCCCAAATACTTAGCACTCTTTTGACAAATTTATTATATTTCTAAGATAGCCACATTTGTAATGTTAAGTAGACACAAGGAAACTTGATCTTCATAGTAAGGCCAGGATCTGTGAGTATTTATGAGGGGCATTCAGTAAGTAATGCAACCCATTTTTTTCTTAAACCAGGTTGGTTTTATTCAGGACTCCAATGTGTAATATTATTCCCCATCCTTTTGGTTACAAGAACCTATTTTCAACATAATCTCCATTCAGTGTGATGGCCTTATGCCACATTACTGGTAGGTCCTTTATGTCCACATGATACCACTCTACTGGTCGACATCACAGCCAAAGTCTTGCTGCATCAATAACCTCCCCAGCATGCACCTACTGTTACCTGAAGAGTGCATCATTCATTGGGACAAACATGTGAAAGTTGGAAGGTGCGAATCTGAGCTGTGGGGTGGATGAGAGAGAACAATAAAGGGAGGTTTTGTAACCTCCACTTGAGTGTGCAGAATTGTGTGAGGCCTTGTCATGAAGAAGGAAAAATTCATTTGCATTTTTGTGGAGACAAACACACTGAAATGGTATCATCAGTTTTGTCAGGGTAGTACAGATTTGTATTGCTGGCCAGCACATGGGAGATTGGGTAGGTTTGTGTGACATTGTTTTGATGACGACAGACACCTCTCTCAACAACTCACCATGCTTTTTTTTTGTTCACTGTCAGGTCCCTGCAGACATTCTGCAAGTGCCTATGAACATCTATGAAGCTCTGGTAATTTAGCTAAAAGAAACTTACTGACAGCTCTCTGACTGGAACACACCTCCATTACAGATGCCATTTTGCCTGCTGCATATAGTGCCACCACCTACTGGAACATCATGAAACTGTAAGGGCTGATGTGGGAATATTCCACAATGTCTCACAACAAATTCCATATTTTTAACCAAAATTGGCAACAACAACAAAATGATGTTCTGGATTCACTTATTGAACACCCCTAATATTACTCAAATCAGTCAACTGATTATTCTGAATCCATTGGTATAATTAGTTTGGCTAGAGAGCATGTTAATTAGTTTGGGAAGAGAGCCTTATCAGAAAGTATCATTAAACGAAGATATTAATTTTTAATAAATAATATATACTGCAGTATTCATATGTAGCAGCATACATTAGTTCACAAAAATCCTACAATACAGTCACAGGCCTCTACAGTATCCATATAAGATGGGTAAATTTAAGAAAATATTCACACTGTATGACTCTGCAGGTATGGGGTGTGGTAAAAGATATATTTCATTATAAGGATCTATACTACTGAATAACACAGTAATCCAAATATCAAGTAACATTTTCTTTTTCCTGAAATGAATTATCTTCCATGTTGATTGACTTTGAAGTTCTGAGAGGCTGCCACTTTTCATTCCTAATTCTCTTGTAACTGTACGGTCTGTGGCACCTTGTCACAGACCACACTGCTCCCCCTGTCGGAGGTTCGAGTCCTCCCTCGGCCATGAGTGTGTGTGTTGTCCTTAGTGTAAATTAGTTTAAGTTTTATTAAGTAGTGCGTAAGTTTAGGGACCAATGACCTCAGCAGTTTGGTCCCATTAGACCTTACCACAAATTTCCAAATGTCCCTGATGGTGCAATCTCATTGCCAGCCTGATGGGATGAAAGGATGGGTCCTGTTGCTTGAAGGGTCACACAAGATGCATAGTGCAGATCCCTGTAGTGGCACCTGCTCAATGCAGTCCAGTGGAAGCTGGGCTTGATCAGTAATTCAGGAGGAGTTATTGCTCCTCAACATTGTAATATTTTGATATTGTTTTTTGTGCCCACCATTATGAACATTTAACAAATGTGGCTGAACTACAGCTCTCCCAGAGAAAGTGGGGGGGAAGGGGGGGGGGGCTCTGATGTGGCAGATGCACACATAAATCAAAGAATGATTGTCAACTTAGGTAGCATGCTGGATGCATTGGTATGGGCAACTGAACTGTCTTTGGTTCTTTGTCTAATGTTTGTTCACCAAAAAGCTTATGAAGTTGTGCTCTGAACACGTGGGTAAACTGTGAATAATGAAAGTGCTCACATCAGAAAGTGTGGGTTAGAGGATCACTGAATATTGTTCCTCAAAACATGATAAGAAGGAAATCTTTTAAATCATTCAAGACATTAATCACAACAAATCAGGAGGTGAATATGAAACTGTTGCAGAATTGTGGAAACTCTCTGATGAAAATTATGCACAAGACATGGCTAATGGAAGAAATCATCCCAAGAAGTTTGGAAGTGTGCATTACTTCCTGTTACATACTGAATGGAGATAAAAATGATGCCAATAACTACAGAGGAATATCACTGCTACCAGTTACATATCAGATCCTTTATAAAATGTTACATAATAGTTTAAAGAAGCTGGGAGACAACAGTATCAGTGAGTATCAAGGTGGATTTTGAAGGGTAAGGTCATGTGTGGAAAAGATCCCAAATCTTTAGCTCACATCCTAAAACAGAATAACAGGATTCATGCCCTTGTCACTGAGTTTGTGGAGTTTAAAAGGGAACATGGCTTTGTTGACAGAACATGTCTGTTTCAAATATTGGAAGAGTTTGCTGTGGATGATAAAACAAGGAAAATAATTCAGCAAACACTAATAAACACAAAATCTAAATTTGAATTTTTAAGAGAGGCACTAGAAGCTTTCAATATAAAAACAGGTTGTTCAGTTGTGTTCTTGTAAAGGTGATCCAAATGTGGCAAGAAGAACTCATAAAGAATGGAGTAAATGACTAGATGAAACTGGTAATAAAAACATGAATCTGTGTGTAACATTTTTTGATGACCTTGCAGTACTGTCCAAGCATGTTGCAATGGTAACAAAAAAAACTAAAATTTTGATAAGAATTGGAGAAAAAATACTCCTTCATTTATTTTATGCAAAAGCAGAATATATGAGAAATATAAAAGATGAACTAAATTTCAGGAGGACATATAAATATTTTGGTGAGGCAATGTAGAAGAACAGCTATGATAATGAAGCTATTAAACTGATAGCAAGGAATTTAGAAATGACCTTTCAGCTAACTTAAGATGTGGACAACAAGAAATGTATCATCTCTCAAACTAAGTTGCAGCACTACATTACAGTAACAGAACCATGATGTTTACATGCAGTCAGGATTTGTTTATGGAAGGAGAAACAGAAAACAAGGAAAAGAAAAGGAGGAGAATCATAAAAACAATATTGGGGCTAATAAAACACAATGATGAATACAGAAACTGGAGCAATAAAGATATGAAAAAAAATTAACAACTAAATGTAAATTTGAGAAATGGTAGGTTGTTGTTGTATGGCTACCTGGACTCGATATACTAGAGAATAAACTTCATTAAAATAATAACGTCTACATCAATCTGGGTAATGGTTCATTTATTCATTATCTGTATTCATTGTATCAATTTTCATCCAAGTGGTGCACAAACAGGCTTTAAAAAAAATTAAAAAATAAAAAGAAAATAATAAGAAAAAAACAGTAATATTTTATTATAAGAACTGTGAATGAGTAATTCATTGTACCTGTCATCTCATTGCTGGTTATTAATGGCTTTCCAGGTGGAAATACTTAGTCACCCAAAACCATGGAGCAGCACAATGAACTTGCTATCTTGCCCTTTGGTTGCACACTATTGCCTTCTTGACATGTAGGAGACTCTGACATACCAGAAATAGTAATTTTCTTAGCAAAATAACTGAATATTTATCAATTTCTTTTTAAATATGACATATATCCTACACATTGTTAGAAGTTTCTCTTGATTATACAAAACTGTGACACCACAGTGCTGTATCTTGTCTTATGTTTCTATTCCATTACAATACTTGGCTATACCCATTTACACCTGCTTCCAAATCTTTGGCATACAACAAATGAAAAAACTGAACTGTCAAACTACAATTTCCTAACTGCTTATACTCTATTGGACATGCCTATTGTGCCTCAGTTGGCTGTTCTTTCATTAAAGGATTTGCCTTCATGCACCATGCATTGTTTCCACTGTGTTTTGCTTTTTTTGGTATTCTTGATGTATATTATTAAATTTAATCAACATAGAAAGATTTATGTTTTTAATAACATTGGAATTTGTTGGTAAGCAATGAAACTTCACAAATCAGCATGAAAACAGTGTGTCCAAATAAAAAGAAGGCTACAGCTACATGTAAAGCAATTTTCATAACTATATTATAATTACAGTTCTTGTGGAACAGTACAACTATACATAATTTCCATGGATATTGATACACCAATCCCAGTGCACAGGAAGGGAGTGAATGGCTTCAGTGTAGAGACTCCTGAACTGTTGACAGGTCCAGTTTCCCACAGTGTCCTGCACGTCCTTGTCACAGTTGAACCTCTATCCCTTCCGAGCTTGCTTTAAAGGATAAAGATACGCAAGGCCCTGGGGAGATACTGGGGCTGTAAGGAGGATGTTGGAAGATCTCTCATCAAAATATTTGAAGAAGCTGAGGGTCTTCTTGGCCACACATTCTGCCTCATAATACTGGTACCACCAGCATATTATACACCAACCAAGACACATCTCCCTGTATACCTCTTTCATCTTGACATAAATTTGTGAGGCATGCTCCCATTCTGCACAAAGAAACTGGATAACTCTTTCTGCTGACTGGGAGGAATCCTTTGTACAACGAACTATGGAAATGATGCTTCAGAAATGAAGAAATTGCTGTGAAGTCACAACACCAGCTCCTAGTAATGAAATTCACCCACAGGGATTGCTTACAGTGCCACTACAGTGAAGGTCTCCTTTTCAGTGGGAAATAACTTAAATTTTTTTTAGTCAAATTTTACTATAGTGGATTTTGTTGTTTCCTTTGTTTTTCAGCTTTATCAGTCTTCACAGGTTATATTTGTATCACAATGGAAAAAATCCATAGCAACTAAATCATTATGTTAATAATCCAGTCAAAGATAAATCCCACTCACTTCTACAACACATATTGCAAATTAGATTCTTTAAATTTATAATTTATAATTAAGCAATGAACAGTTGAGGAATGAATAACACCAGCATGGATTGCTTTTTGCCCATAGAGGAGGTGTTGAGTTACGTATAGGCACAATGCGCAAAAGCTCAGAATTTGAGCAGTCTTTTCAAAGTCCTTCTTCTGAAGCAGAAAACACATATATAGTCTCACAAGCACTGCAGTTAGGCTCCAGTGCAGCAGACGGTTTGTGAATATATATATATAAAAAGAAAGATGATGAGACTTACCAAACAAAAGCGCTGGCAGGTCGATAGACACACAAATAAACACAAACATACACACAAAATTCTAGCTTTCGCAACCAACGGTTCCCTCGTCAGGAAAGAGGGAAGGAGAGGGAAAGACGAAAGGATTTGGGTTTTAAGGGAGAGGGTAAGGAGTCATTCCAATCCCGGGAGTGGAAAGACTTACCTTGGGGAAAAAGGACAGGTATACACTCGCACACACACACATATCCATCCACACATATACAGGCACAAGCAGACAGACAGACAGACAGACAGAGAGAGAGAGAGAGAGAGAGAGAGAGAGAGAGAGAGAGAGAGAGAGAGTTGTGCTTGTGTGTGAGCTTTCTACATTGTTGCAAGAAGGACTTTGTCTGAAAACTTAGTATTTTAGCAGTCTTCTTCATTGTGCCTGACTATGACTCAATACCTGCTCTATGTGATGAGTAGCAATCTATCCATTCCATACATTTTTTATAACTTACAATCATTTTTATGAAAATTTTTGTTGTTGTAATCTGTTAAATTTCTGATGTATCACTGTTAGTCAAAGTAAAATGAATTGAATTCATTGCAAATTATAAAAAAGTTCTTAATCCATCAAAGTATTGGAAATTCAACGAACTGTGCAATGAAAAGAAGTAATTTAATGAGAAATTTGAGGCTGTTCTCTATAGGCCTTTATAAGGCATAACAATTTTTTCAAACTTTCTGGAAGATTAAAACTGTGCGCCGGACTGAGACTCGAACCCGAGTTCGGGTCTTGGTCCAGCACACAGTTTTAATCTGACAGGAAGTTTCATATCAGCGCACACTCCACTGCAGAGTGAAAATCTCATTCTGGAAACAATTTTTTGTTTAACAGAAAAGCAGCAGATGCATGCTATATTTCTATTTGTGCACGGAGATAGGAAAATGTCCTTTTACATAAAAGAAAGTTTTTGTGTCACAATGTTAACCACAATAAATTTAGGGAAGTAAGATTTACCAAGTCTTATGTGTTCAGTTGTTTCAGCCACAGTGTTTAGACTCAAGTATAACGTATAATTTTTCTGCCACCTACAACAGTGCTGTCATACCAGTCTTCATGAACATCCATCATAATGTGGTTATTATATACATTGAACTATAGTAGAGAGAGACTGCAACCTTCCTTCACACTGGCATTAGCAGAAAACGTGCTTAAGCAGGTGTTATTGATTCTTACTGTGGCTGTCCTTGATGTGCATAGTCCATAGTTTTGACCATTTCACCTTAGTGTAGGCTTTCTTGTAATCCACAAACCACATAAATATCTTGATACTATATTTCCTTGCTGTCTCTGCCAGCTGCTGGATGTTTAGGATTTCCTCACAGATTCTCTTGCTTTGCAGTTTGCTCATCCGATATTTGTGGAAGTAAGAAGGTCTTCGGCCCCTTATTTAGAATAGTGAAAATGATTTTATTGGTATGGGAAATAAGGGCTACTGATCAATAGCTCACATAGCTAAGTGGAGAACCTTTCTTGAACAGTGGTGTGAAAATGGAGTGGCATCATTAGTCTGACCAATTTACAGAGAGCCAGATCTTTTGACTAGCCTATGCAGGATTTCCACACTAAAGTTAGAAACTTTTTCTTTAGGACTTCAGTGGTAATTTGGTCACAGCATGGTGCCCTCTGTTTCCATAACTTTTACTACGCATGTTCCACTCCTTCTCTAAGGATGGCTGATTCAGTGTCTGTTATGTTCTCGTACCATGACATTGGTTCTGAGCGCTTGGGCTTACAACAAGTAAAACAGCTCCAAATACAAAAGGACCATATAAAATATACCATTCCAATGGTAATGAAATTTAAATATTCTGTGGACGACACTGGATGCCAGCTAAGACAGAAAATGCTATGGTTTCATGAATTTTTGGGTGTACTACCAATTTTAGGCACTGCTTGAAAACTTCTTGCAGCAAAAATGTGTAACATGGACACACACTTGTTTTCCTCAAAATCCCAGCAATTGCTATAAATTAATGATAGACATTTCTAGCCAAAGCATCCACTAGAAGGCAAATGTCAGCACAATTATAATTTTTTGATGTAATGATCCTCTGATAGCTATAATAAAATCATATTTTTGTTTCTGTTATTTGTATTGTTTGCAGTAAGCAGAGAAAAGTGTATAACTGCATTTATCCCAATAGTCATAATATGGAAAAGGCCCAATTCCTTTTATTAAAGCATCCAAATAAGCATTGTTATGATAAGAAATATCTTTTAATTGATGTATTAGTGTGATCATTCTGATGTATTCAGATTAAAATATGTGGCTCATATTGTTTAATTGTTGTTAAAGATTTACTGCTATAGTGTGAGAAGATAAAAAGTACATAAGAACTGCAAGAAGGCACAAAAGGATTCTCTGCTTACATAGGTGTTCCATGGAGGGAGCTGTGTCTGACTGAGCAGTGACAAAGTTGAATGCTTTTAATGGAATTCCAGCACAATTTGCGCTTTAATTTTAAAAACGTCTGGTTTTGGTCCTGAGGCTTTTCAAAAGTGTGGCTAGCTTAACTATTGTGAATCTATTCAGCCATAAGACCCATATGAGCTTGTGCCCCATCTTAAAGAACCTTGTGGTTGACAGTATGTGAAACCCCTGTCTTCCTTTTTTAACAGGAAAAAGTTAGAAGGATCCAAACAGAAACTAACACTTTTGCAGGCGTTTTTCTATTCACAATCACAGTTTTATTTTACTTGTGATACATTCAACTAATAAAAAATTAGTCGTGTCCATTATCACATGTTTGGGCCAATATAAGTAATGTCTCATCATATAGAAACAAGACTATAGGAATTTTTCTAGTAACAGTTCACAAAAGAAATAGAAGTTTTATTGTGAGGTTTTGCAACTGAAGTAAATACTTCATGAGGGACAACAATAATAATAATAATAATAATAATAATAATAATAATAATAATAATAATAGAACTTGTTATTTGGTCTGCTGTGTAACTAATTAGTTGATTCATTTTCCCTAAATTATATATAATGATCATTCCAAGATTATCAAAATTAAAATTACTGTTTTCTAGATAAACCATTGGAGATAGGCTTAGTATCATTAGAAAAAAAAGTGAGGTACCCATTTACAATAGTAATGATGGGTTGGTAGCACTGGACATAAAACTGCAAGATTCTTTGTGCTTACCTACACCAAAATAAATTATTTGCCCACATGCCACATTCAGGTTTTGTTAGAAGGACCACAGAAAAATGTTGACAACAATGAGATCATGTGTTTCACCTGGACCAGTTCTGGGAACACTTGATTTCACTTCAAATGTGTAAGTGGTTTATAAGCATTTAACACTTTGTTTGTATTAAGAATACTTTGCATCAAGTAGAGCACCTTTGCACACAACAAAACATGAATTTCCACATAAGCACCAAAGAACCTAGTAATACTAGGACAAAGACAATTCCGTATATCACAGCTGAAGTGCTGTTTTAGTGTTTGTGTTTGACATCTGTCAACTCTACTTACTGATGTTACAACAATGTTTGCCATACATGTATAGACACTACTGCTTCAGACCATACTGAACAGTTCACTCCTCATTAAATACACTGAACAGCTAAAGAAAATGGTACAACTGCCTAATATCATGTAGGGCCCCTGCGAAGACGCAAAAGTGCCGCAACATGACATGGCATGGGCTCAACTAATGTTTGAAGTAGTGCTGGAGGGAACTGATACCATGAATCCTGCAGGGCTGTCCATAAATCCGAAAGAGTACGAGGGGGTGTAGGTCTCTTCTGAACAGCATGTTGCAAGGCATCCCAGATATGCTCATGTTCATGTCTCTGGAGTTTGGTGGCCAGCGGAAGTGTTTAAACTCAGAAGAGTGTTCCTGGAGCCACTATGTAGCAATTCTGGATGTGTGGGACGTCGCATTGTCCAACTGGAATTGCCCAAGTCCATCGTAATGCACAATGGACTTGAATGGATGCTTATATTAAAAATGAAGAAATTCCTCCAGCTGTACCAATTTTATTTTGGCAGCTAGTTTCAACGTTGTAAAAACGTCATCTTCAGGCCCACACACTTGTTGACGTCAACTGCGTGCGGCTGATACTAAAAGTCAGATATCTCACCATTGACTTCTAGTATCAGCCTCATGTAGTTGATGTTAACGTCCTCATACACGGCCGACAATCCTTATGCTATTATTCCGCAGAACAAGGTTATCGGTCTTATGAAGGAAGAGTCGAATGGATTGTCGATTGTGGAGTTTGTAGATCTACGCTCAAAAATGTATGCATATCGCACATTGGAAGGTGCCACTCGTAGGCGGGCTAAGCATGTGTGTCACATGGCATCGAGAGCCCTCTCTATCGAAGGCTATTTGCAGTGCCTGTACCATGGCATTCACGGTGTTGCACTGCAACCACCGCATACGGTATGGCAGACCAGTATTCGATCAAGAGGACAAGAAGCGTACACTGTGCTGCAGTCTAAAATCGGTCTCTTGCCTCTTGGCGATAAAAGGGTCATTTGTGATGATGCAATTGAAACTCATCTGTACTCACACTACTCACTTGTAGCGAGAAAAGGGGTGGGGACTCTGATTGAGTGATAGAGAGAGAGGAAGAGAGAGAGAGAGAGAGAGAGAGAGAGAGAGAGAGAGAGAGAGAGAGAAAGAGAGTGTCTGCAGACTAGTACTATGACCCTTTTATCATAGTGTAAAGTAAAAGAAAGAAAGAAAGAAAAAGAACCAAATTTATACTTATATTTGCACACAACGTGTGTGTGAAAGAAAGAGAAAAGCATAAACAAAAAATTAAAAAAAGACGCAAAAATAGAAAAATAATTATATATTGATTTGTTGATAGGCTGTAAATATACATATATATCTACACACCATGTGTTTTAAATAGAGTAGCTTTTAAGCCGCCGCTAGCCATCCAAGTCAGAATACTTTTTAAGTGTATATAGCTGTGTCAGTCAATTTGTATCTCAAGAATACTATTTTGCATCTCAAGAACTATATTTTATATGTGCGAACTGCATAAACCAAGAAAAAATTATTCACCATAGATCTTTGCTGTTATTTACAAAAACCCTATCCCTATTGCATTATGTATGGCTCAAATATATAAAAGAAATTATTCAGGTAGTGAAGGGAGACGAAAATTTAATAGTCATGAGTGACTGGAATTCGTCAGTAGGAAAAGGGAGAGAAAGAAACATAGTACGTGAATATGGATTGGGGCTAAGAAATGAAAGAGGAAGCCGTCTGGTAGAATTTTGTGCAGAACATAACTTAATCACAGATAACACTTGGTTCAAGAATCATGAAAGAAGGTTGTATACATGGAAGAACCCTGGAGATACTAAAAGGTATCAGGTAGATTATATAATGGTAAGACAGAGATTTAGGAACCAGGTTTAAAATGGTAAGACATTTCCAGGGGCGGATGTGGACTCTGACCACAATCTATTGGTGACGAACTGTAGATTAAAACTGAAGAAACTGCAAAAAGGTGGGAATTTAAGGAGATGGGACCTGGATAAACTGAAAGAACCAGAGGTAGTACAGAGTTTCAGGGAGTGAATAAGGGAACAATTGACAGGAATGGTGGAAAGAAATACAGTAGAAGAAGAATGGGTAGCTTTGAGGGATGAAATAGTGAAGGCAGCAGAGGATCAAATAGGTAAAAAGACGAGGGCTAGTAGAAACCCTTGGGTAATAGAAGAAATATTGAATTTAATTGATGAAAGGAGAAAATATAAAAATGCAGTAAATGAAGCAGGCAAAAAGGAATACAAACGTCTCAAAAATGAGATCGACAGGAAGTGCAAAATGGCTAAGCAGGGATGGCTAGAGGACAAATGTAGAGGCTTATCTCACTAGGGGTAAAATAGATACTGCTTACAGGAAAATTAAAGAGACCTTTGGAGAAAGGAGAACCACTTGTATGAATATCAAGAGCTTTGATAGAAACCCAGTTCTAAGCAAAGAAGAGAAAGCAGAAAGGTGGAAGGAGTATATAGAGGGTCTATACAAGGGAGACATACTTGAGGACAATATTATGGAAATGGAAGAGGATGTAGATGAAGATGAAATGGGAGATATGATACTGCGTAAAGAGTTTGACAGAGCACTGAAAGACCTGAGTCGAAACAAGGCCCCCGGAGTAGACAACATTCCATTATAACTACTGACAGCCTTGGGAGAGCCAGTCCTGACAAAACTCTACCATCTGGTGAGCAAGATGTATGAGACAGGCGAAATACCCTCAGACTTCAAGAAGAATATAATAATTCCAATCCCAAAGAAAGCAGGTGTTGACAGATGTGAAAATTACCGAACAATCAGTTTAATAAGTCACAGCTGCAAAATACTAACGCGAATTCTTTACAGACAAATGGAAAAACTGATAGAAGCCGACCTCGGGGAAGATCACTTTGGATTCCGCAGAAATGTTGGAACACGTGAGGCAATACTGACCCTACGACTTATCTTAGAAGAAAGATTAAGGAAAGGCAAACCTACGTTTCTAGCATTTGTAGACTTAGAGAAAGCTTTTAACAATGTTGACTGGAATACTCTCTTTCAAATTTTGAGGGTTTCAGGGGTAAAATACAGGGAGCGAAAGGCTATTTACAATTTGTACAGAAAGCAGATGGCAGTTATAAGAGTCGAGGGGCATGAAAAGGAAGCAGTGGTTGGGAAGGGAGTGAGACAGGGTTGTAGCCTATCCCTGATATTATTCAATCTGTATATTGAGCAAGCAATAAAGGAAACAAAAGAAAAGTTCGGAGTAGGTATTAAAATCCATGGAGAAGAAATAAAAACTTTGAGGTTCGCCGATGACATTGTAATTCTGTTGGAGACAGCAAAAGACTTGGAAGAGCAGCTGAACGGAATGGACAGTGTCTTGAAAGGAGGGTATAAGATGAACATCAATGAAAGCAAAACGAGGATAATGGAATGTAGTCGAATTAAGTCGGGCGATGCTGAGGGAATTCGATTAGGAAATGAGACACTTTTAGTAGTAAAGGAGTTTTGCTATTTGGGGAGTAAAATAACTGACGATGGTCGAAGTAGAGAGGGTATAAAATGTAGACTGGCGATGGCAAGGAAAGCGTTTCTGAAGAAGAAAAATTTGTTAACATCGAGTATAGATTTAAATGTCAGGAAGTCGTTTCTGAAAGTATTTGTATGGAGTGTAGCCATGTATGGAAGTGAAACGTGGACGATAAATAGTTTAGACAAGAAGAGAATAGAAGCTTTCGAAATGTGGTGCTACAGAAGAATGCTGAAGATTAGATGGGTAGATCACATAACTAATGAGGAGGTATTGAATAGAATTGGGGAGAAGAGGAGCTTGTGGCACAACTTGACTAGAAGAAGGAATCGGATGGTAGGACATGTTCTGAGACATCGAGGGATCACCAATTTAGTATTGGAGGGCAGCGTGAAGGGTAAAAATCGTAGAGGGAGACCAAGAGATGAATTCACTAAGCAGTTTCAGAATGATGTAGGCTGCAGTAGGTACTGGGATATGAAGAAGCTTGCACAGGATAGAGTAGCATGGAGAGCTGCATCAAATCAGTCTCAGGACTGAAGACCGCAACAACAACAACATGGCTCAAATGACATTAGTTTTGCTGAAGATGACTACTATTAAGGAGGTGAAGTTTAAGATGAAGGATAACAAAATATATAGAATGGTATCATGGAATTACGCCTATCATACAGCACAAATTGGGTTATGGGAGCAGGAGGCACATGACCGTGTCCGCTTCTAAGGATATATAGCAGACATGTCTAAAATTATCTCTCCTGTGCTTGAAGAAAAGCACAGACATAGCAAGTGGTTAAAAAACTGTACATTGTCACAGCAGGAACATGGTTGGAAGAAAAAAGAACACAGAGATTGTGAGATAAAAATGCATCTCCGGCAAGGTCCCGACAGTCACAGAGGGCGGGCCTATTAGTTATAGGGAGCTCCAACGTTAGGCGGGTTATGGAGCCCCTCAGGAAAATAGCGGGTAGGTCGGGGAAGAATGCCAGTGTGCACTCGGTGTGCTTGCCGGGGGGTCTCGTCCGTAATGTGGAGGAGGCCCTTCCGGCAGCTATTGAACGCACTGGGTGTGACCGGCTGCAGATAGTAGCACATGTCGGAACGAATGACGCCTGCCGCTTGGGTTCTGAGGCCATCCTTGGTTCCTTCCGGCGGCTGGCTGATTTGGTGAAGACAACCAGCATCGCACGCGGAGTGCAAGCTGAGCTTAATATCTGCAGCATAGTGCCCAGAGTCGATCGCGGTCCTCTGGTTTGGAGCCGTGTGGAGGGTCTAAACCAGAGGCTCAGACGACTCTGCGACTATAATGGTTGCAAATTCATCGACCTCCGTTATTGGGTGGAGAACTGTAGGGCGCCCCTAGACAGGTCAGGCGTGCACTACACACCGGAAGCAGCTACTAGGGTAGCAGAGTACGTGTGGCGTGCACACGGGGGTTTTTTAGGTTAGAGGGACCCCCCCCCCCCCCCCTTGGGCGAAACGATAAAATACCTGACGGCTTACCAGAGAGGACATTATCATCGTTGATAAAGAACGTCCGTCCTCAGAGACCAAAAACAGGAAAAGTTAACGTAATATTGGTAAACTGCAGGAGTATCCAGGGCAAGGTTCCTGAATTAGTATCTCTTATTGAAGGAAATAGTGCGCATATAGTATTAGGAACGGAAAGTTGGTTAAAACCGGAAGTGAACAGTAACGAAATCCTAGACACAGAATGGAATATATACCGCAAGGATAGGATAAACGCCAATGGTGGAGGAGTATTTATAGCAGTAAAGAATTCAATAATATCCAGTGAAGTTATTAGCGAATGCGAATGTGAAATAATCTGGGTTAAGCTAAGTATCAAAGGTGGGTCAGATATGATAATCGGATGCCTCTATAGACCACCTGCATCAGCAACCGTAGTAGTTGAGCGCCTCAGAGAGAACCTGCAGAACGTCGTGAAGAAGTTTCGTGATCATACTATTGTAATAGGGGGAGACTTCAATCTACCAGGTATAGAATGGGATAGTCACACAATCAGAACTGGAGCCAGGGACAGAGACTCTTGTGACATTATCCTGACTGCCTTGTCCGAGAATTACTTCGAGCAGATAGTTAGAGAACCAACTCGTGAAGCTAACGTTTTAGACCTCATAGCAACAAATAGACCGGAACTTTTCGACTCCGTGAATGTAGAAGAGGGTATCAGTGATCATAAGTCAGTGGTTGCATCAATGACTACAAGTGTAATAAGAAATGCCAAGAAAGGAAGGAAAATATATTTGCTTAACAAGAGTGATAGGGCACAAATCGCAGAATATCTGAGTGACCACCATCAAACGTTCATTTCTGAGGAAGAGGATGTGGTACAAAAATGGAAAAAATTCAGAAACATCGTCCAGTACGCCTTAGATAAGTTCGTACCGACTAAGGTCCAAAGCGAGGGGAAAGATCCACCGTGGTATAACAATCATGTACGAAAGGTACTACGGAAACAAAGAAAGCTTCATCATAGGTTTAAGAGTAGTCGAATCATAGCTGATAAGGAAAAGCTGAACGAAGCGAAAAAGAGCGTAAAGAGAGCAATGAGAGAAGCATTCAACGAATTCGAACATAAAACATTGGCAAACAATCTAAACAAGAACCCTAAAAAGTTTTGGTCATATGTAAAATCGGTAAGCGGATCTAAATCCCCTATTCAGTCACTCGTTGACCACGATGGCACCGAAACAGAGGACGACCGAAGAAAGGCAGAAATACTGAATTCAGTGTTCCGAAACTGTTTCACTGCGGAAAATCGTAACACGGTCCCTGACTTCAGCCGTCGCACGGACGCCAAAATGGAAAATATTGAAATAAACGATATCGGAATTGAAAAACAACTGCTATCACTTAGTAGCGGAAAAGCATCCGGACCAGACGAGATACCCTTAAGATTCTACAGTGATTATGCTAAAGAACTTGCCCCCTTTCTATCAGCAATTTATCGTAGATCGCTGGAAGAACGTAAAGTACCTAGCGACTGGAAGAAAGCGCAGGTCGTTCCCATTTTCAAGAAGGGTCATAAATCAGATGCGAATAATTATAGGCCTATTTCGCTTACGTCAATCTGTTGTAGAATAATGGAACATGTTTTGTGTTCTCGTATTATGACGTTCTTAGATAATACAAATCTCCTTCATCATAACCAACATGGATTCCGCAAACAGAGATCATGTGAAACTCAGATCGCCCTATTTGCCCAAGAAATTCACAGTGCCGTAGACACTGGCGAGCAGATTGATGCCGTATTCCTGGACTTCAGGAAGGCATTTGATACGGTTCCGCACTTACGTTTAGTGAAAAAAATACGAGCTTACGGAATATCGGACGAGGTTTGTGATTGGATTCAGGATTTCCTAGAAGAAAGAACACAACATGTCATTCTTAACGGTTCAAAATCTGCAGATGTAGAGGTAATTTCGGGAGTACCGCAGGGAAGCGTGATAGGACCTTTATTGTTTACAATATACATAAATGACTTAGTTGACAACATCGGTAGCTCCGTGAGGCTATTTGCAGATGACACGGTTGTCTACAAGAAAGTAGCAACATCAGAAGACTCGTACGTACTCCAGGAAGACCTGCAGAGGATTAATGCATGGTGCGACAGCTGGCAGCTTTCCCTAAACGTAGATAAATGTAATATAATGCGCATACATAGGGGCAGAAATCCATTCCAGTACGATTATGCCATAGGTGGTAAATCATTGGAAGCGGTAACGACCGTAAAATACTTAGGAGTTACTATCCGGAGCGATCTGAAGTGGAATGATCACATAAAACAAATAGTGGGAAAAGCAGGCGCCAGGTTGAGATTCATAGGAAGAATTCTAAGAAAATGTGACTCATCGACGAAAGAAGTAGCTTACAAAACGCTTGTTCGTCCGATTCTTGAGTATTGCTCATCAGTATGGGACCCTTACCAGGTTGGATTAATAGAAGAGATAGACATGATCCAGCGAAAAGCAGCGCGATTCGTCATGGGGACATTTAGTCAGCGCGAGAGCGTTACGGAGATGCTGAACAAGCTCCAGTGGCGGACACTTCAAGAAAGGCGTTACGCAATACGGAGAGGTTTATTATCGAAATTACGAGAGAGCACATTCCGGGAAGAGATGGGCAACATATTACTACCGCCCACATATATCTCGCGTAATGATCACAACGAAAAGATCCGAGAAATTAGAGCAAATACGGAGACTTACAAGCAGTCGTTCTTCCCACGCACAATTCGTGAATGGAACAGGGAAGGGGGGATCAGATAGTGGTACAATAAGTACCCTCCGCCACACACCGTAAGGTGGCTCGCGGAGTATAGATGTAGATGTAGATGTAGATGTATTTCTTATCCAACTTAAAAGTAATTTTACATTTTCATAAGCAGATACAGCAATTCTTTCTTGATACATGTTCTCGAGTCGATGGAGAGAAGGACACACATAGAATTCCAGGTCTTGAATAGCAGCATACTTAAAGATTTGATGCAGCCATGTGATCTTCTCCTTCTCCTTCAAGTAGACAATGGTATCCATTTGATCGAATACCATATCTTGATAGGGTATGCCAGGATCATCCCAGAGAATTCCATGGTAGAAATGTCTTAACCATTTTGAACTCTTCTGTGTCTTACACACCTCACATACCTTACAGACCTTGGTGATGTAATGTTTGCTGAGAATGTCTCTACTATTCCAGCATCTTGTGTGTGTGCTACAAACGCAACATCTTTGAATCTGAACTCATCATAGAAACCCTGAGAATCGTCCAACGTGACAGGAGTGCAACCCTTCTGGAAACTGCTGCAGATTTCAATGCCAGGTCATCAACAAATGCCAGCATGTGAACTTTTCAATGAAAAGTCATCGTCGATATGGGCTTTCGCCGGCCGCGGTGGTCTCGCGGTTCTAGGCGCGCAGTCCGGAACCGCGCGACTGCTACGGTCTCAGGTTCGAATCCTGCCTCGGGCATGGATGTGTGTGATGTCCTTAGGTTAGTTAGGTTTAAGTAGTTCTAAGTTCTAGGGGACTGATGACCACAGCTGTTAAGTCCCATAGTGCTCAGAGCCATTTGAACCTTTTTTTTTTTTTTTTTTTTTTTTTGGTATGGGCTTTCAGAGCCAAAGGCCCACTCGTGTTTCCTTGATGAGAACTCCACAGAAAGCTTTACACCTCACCTGGGCCTGTCAACACTGACAATGGACTGTTCATGACTGGAAACATGTTGCCTTGTTGGAGGAATCTCATTTCAAACTGTATCGAACAGATGGACGTTTACGGGTATGGAGACAACCTCATGAATCCATGGACCCTACATGTCAGCAGGGGAATGTTCAAGGTGGTGGAGGCTTTGTAATGGTGTGGGACATGTGCAGTTGAAGTGATGTGGGACCCCTGATACATCTAGATATGACGCTGACAGGTGACACGTACATAAGCATCCTGTCTGATCACCTGCAGCCATTCATGTCTATTGTGGATTCCGGCGGACTTAGGCAATTCCAGCAGGACAATGCGACATCCCACACGTCCAGAATTGCTACATAGTGGCTCCAGGAACACCCTCCTGAGTTTAAACACTTCCGCTGGCCACCATGCTCCCCAGACTTGAACATTACTGAGCATATCTGGGATGCCTCAGAAAGTGCTGTTCAGAAGAGATTTCCACCCACTTGAACTGTAACGGATTTGTGGACAGCCCTGCAGGATTCATGGTGTTAATTCTCTCCATCGGTACTCCAGACCAGGAGAGTATATATTTTTGTTTCAAAGTATGTATTTTCTGATTTGAAGAAGCACATTACGCCACGCGCGCTCTCGCGGTAGTTTTCTGAAGCTTGGAGCCAACTGCAGTTTGCCACCATCTGTCGTAATAAGCGCTGTGTGAAAGGCTCGGCCGTTGCTTTCTATACGCTTCTTAGGGTGAGGTGGTGCCGCAGCTAGTCTGACTCAGAGCTTTACGTTCCTTCTACCAGAGAGCAGTAAAGTGCAGGGCATAAAGAAACACGACCTGACATTTAGTGATCATTTTAGAACACATTGGGGCGCAGTTTTCTTGTAATTCATTTTTACAGTCTTTCTGCAAGTTAATGCTAATGCATCCCTAAACGCTAATTAATGCTGAATTAAATCGAATTCAGAAATAATATGCTTAAATATCGTTATAAATAGCTATTTGTAATTTGAATATAATTATGCCCTTAGATTTTGTAACTAAGAGGCATTATATCAGTATTGGTATATTTCACATCAGTAGGGCTATTGCTACAAACGCCACCACCCCCTCATGTCCCCCTTCCTCTCCCCCCCCCCCTCCCTCCCCCCCCCCAGCCACATTCTTGCAGCGCCTTTCCCAGCGCAACTTCCAGCACGTACTCCTCCTGGATGATGAGATTTGCCCTGACGTCTACCCTACCTACCAACTCTAACCCCACCTTCCTCCTGCCTCCTCCTCATGGCTCCCTCTGCTCCCCCACCCTTCTCCTGAGCGTCTTTCCCCATCCTACACCTCCTCCCTCTCCCATGCTCCTCTTCAGTGACTCTGCACTCCCTCCTGCCTTGTCTTCATCTCCCGCCCTGCCAGTCTCCTGCCTCTTGGTGCACCTCCTGTCCCGTTTTTTTTTTCCTCTTCAGTGCTGTTGATATGTGTGTGCACGTCTGCTTTTGAGTGTGCAAGAGAGATTTTCAGAGTTAGTGTTGCGTTTTATATCTCATGAAGACATGCGAAAAAGATAGCTAAAGCAACCCCCCCCCCCCCCTTATCACTCTCTCTCTCTCTCTCTTATACAAACACTTGCTATAATGTTCTCCAGGAATATATCAATCTCTTACTGTGCATAAGAAGGTCACTGTTGTAATAAGTGTTTATTTCTGTTTCTCTATACGTTTTTTTATGTACGCTACTGGCCATTAAAATTGCTACACCAAGAAGAAATGCAGCTGATAAACGGGTATTCATTGGACAAATATATTATACAAGAATTGATATGTGATTACATTTTCACGCAATTTGGGTGCATAGATCCTGAGAAATCAGTACCCAGAACAACCACCCCTGGTCGTAATAACGGCCTTGATACGCCTGGGCATTGAGTCAAACAGAGCTTGGATGGCGTGTACAGGTACAGCTGCCCATGCAGCTTCAACACGATACCACAGTTCATAACGATTAGTGACTGGTGTATTGTGACGAGCCAGTTGCTCGGCCACCATTTACCAGACGTTTTCAATTGGTGAGAGATCTGGAAAATGTGCAGGCCAGGGTAGCAGTCGAACATTTTCTGTATCCAGAAAGACCCGTACAGGACGTGCAACATGTGGTCGTGCATTATCCTGCTGAAACGTAGGGTTTCGCAGGGATCGAATGAAGGGTAGAGCCACGGGTCGTAACACATCTGAAATGTAACGTCCATTGTTCAAATTGCCGTCAATGCGAACAAGAGGTGACCAAGATGTGTAACTAATGGCACACCATACCATCGCGCCAGGTGATAACGCCAGCATGGCGATGACGAATGCACGCTTCCAGTGTGCGTTCACCGCGATGTCGCCAAACACGGATGCGACCATTATGATGCTGTAAACAGAACTGGATTCATCCGAAAAAATGACGTTTTGTCATTCGTGCACCCAGGTTTGTCGTTGAGTACACCATCGCAGGCGGTCCTGTCTGTGATGCAGCGTCAAGGGTAACTGCAGCCATGGTCTCCGAGCTGATAGTCTATGCTGCTGCAAACGTCGTCGAACTGTTCGTGCAGAAGGTTTTGGTCTTGCAAACGTCCTCATCTGTTGACTCAGGGATCGAGACGTGGCTGCACGATCCGTTACAGCCATGCGGATAAGATGCCTGTCATTTCGACTGCTAGTGATACGAGGCCGTTGGGATCCAGCACGGCGTTCCGTATTACCCTCCTGAACCCACCGATCCCATAGTGTGCTAACAGTCATTGGATCTCGACCAACTCGAGCAGCAATGTCGTGATACGATAAACCGCAATCGCGATAGGCTACAATCCGACCTTTATCAAAGTCGGAAACATGATGGTACGCATTTCTCCTCCTTACACGAGGCATCACAACAACGTTTCACCAGGCAACGCCGGGCGATTGCTGTTTGTGTATGAGAAACGGGTTGGAAACTTTCCTCATGTCAGCACGTTGTAGGTGTCGCCACCGTCGCCAACCTTGTGTGAATGCTCTGAAAAGCTTATCATTTGCATTTCACAGTATCTTCTTCCTGTCGGTTTAATTTCGCGTCTGTAGCACGTCATCTTCGTGGTGTAGCAATTTTAATGGCCAGTAATGTAATATCTTATGAAATATATGAATTATCGACAAAATTCCGTAATACGTTCGATGTTACGAAACTAAGTTTTTTGTTTCAGCACTAATGGAATGCCTCAGCGGCCGCCACTGCTTCAGACACTACTGGAGTCCATGCCATATCGTGTTGCGGCACTTTTGAGTGACCGCGGAGGGCCGGCCGCGGTGGCCGTGCGGTTCTGGCGCTGCAGTCCGGAACCGCGGGACTGCTACGGTCGCAGGTTCGAATCCTGCCTCGGGCATGGGCGTGTGTGATGTCCTTAGGTTAGTTAGGTTTAAGTAGTTCTAAGTTAAGTTCTAGGGGACTTATGACCTAAGATGTTGAGTCCCATAGTGCTCAGAGCCATTTGAACGATTTTGACCGCGGAGGCGCTACACGTCATTAGGCAGGTGTATCTGTTTCTTTGGCTCTTCAGTGTATATGTTACTTGTAGCGTGTTGGGTGGGCTTCTCATGTGCGAGATGTAGTTTATTTGTAATTAGTGTTCACTCAATATTTGGTGTGTGGAGGTCATAAGACTACACTAAAATTTAAATTGTTTGTGGGAGTAAGATATGTAGTTGTGTGAAAAGTATGAGGAAATTTTTGGAGGTATATTTCGCAGGTTAATTCTATAATACACGTTTTTTTGGTACGGTTTTTAATAAATTTACATAAGTAAATCTTAGAGATAACTTCATATAAAGTTCGTGAAAGTAATTCTATGGATGAATGCTTTATTATGCTAGTACGATATTGATGAATTATGATCGAGTTATGCGCTGAGTTAAAATGAAGGCTAAATAGGCGATTTCTTCACAGGGTAGTACTGGTTTTACAGTTTCTAACTACACACGATACAGTTGTAGAGAAATGATCAAATGTTAATTGATTTATGGTGTCGAACAAATTTCAGGGTACAAAAGCCTTGTTTTCTAGTGGGAACATGGACACAGTGTTTTAAATGTATGCTATATATATATATATATATATATATATATATATATATATATATATATATGGTGTTTCTGAAGGTATCGATTCTACTGGGGAGGGTATTTAGTGCCAGTCACATAATTTCTGGAGGCTAAACCACAGTCATATTTCGACAGCTATCGTCCTTCAGCACTGACGGTGAATGCAAATTGACGCATGTTTCGGCGCTGTACGTGGCCAAGAGGGTCATGAAATTTCTGCAGTGGCGGCTAGACTGCGAAAAATCGAAGCTTCAATGCCAGAGTACGGTCATATGCTGTGTCTGTGAAAGTAAAGTGATACGACGTAGTGCTCAAAGGAAAAGGTGCTCTCAAATGAGCACAAACACGATAAAAAGTTTTGAAAAGGAAAAGCTGACTCGAGAGTTTATTTAAATTTATGTGTTTATTTCGCATTTAATTAATATGCTGTAATTTTATTTTTTGCGTTAGATTTAGTAAATGTATGCTGGTAAGGTGTTGTGTGCTGGGAGGTACAAGGTTTTTCATACACTACCACAAAGATACATACACTATTGTTCTGACACGCAAGTAGGGTGTTTTGTTCATTACGTCATGTAAGAATGTCAAATTTGGTGCGACTTAAAGTGCCAAATTAGCAAGCTAATTCGCTACATTAAGGAGACGTGTGTAACGTTCTGCGTATTCAGGTAAGCTAATCGGCCACCCCAGCTAGCGGGATGCGGTCTCAGGGCGCAGCGCGGTACTCCCGGCTTCCGGCTCGGTGACCAGTACGAGCGAGTCCAGGTACAACGAACGACTAGTAGCGTCGCCGGAAATGGAGAAAATCCCAGTAAGGGGAATTCTGTCACTCGCATGCCCTTTGTGCAGGAGACAATGCTCCAAACATGGTGGAGTGTTAAAAAAATGAAAGATAGCTTCTTACAGTTCTTTAAGAGTCTATAATAATTCCCATGAAATATCAATACAAATCTGGATACATCGGTGATCCCAGAGAAAGGAGGTGCATCCACTGACAGCATTATTTCAATATCTTTAAAACTGCAGAAGTTAACGTTTCACAACGAATAAACATATTCACAATGAACCTCTGAATTTAAATTTTTTTATCAAACAATGGAAAATCCAGGATGGAATGTAACAATATAAGAGAAGGAAAGTTGCTACTCACCATATAGCGGAGATGCTGAGCCGCGATAGGCACAATAAAAAGATTCACGCAATCATAGCTTTCGGCTATTAAGGCCTTTGTCAGCAGTAGACACACATACACACACGCCACGCACACGCACACACACACTCAAGTGTAGTTTCAGCTCTCTGAGATTGTAGATGTGTGTGCGAGTTGCGGTTGCGTGAGTGTGTTTGTGTGTATGTGTGTCTACTGCTGACAAAGGCCTTAATGGCCGAAAGCTATGATTGTGTGGATCTTCTTATTGTGCCTATCGCGACTCAGCATCTCCACTATATGGTGAGTAGCAGCTTTCCTTCGCTTAAAATTTTTTTAATGCTTCTTGCGATGTCAACAAACGATACCTAAAAAAAAAATGGTTCAAATGGCTCTGAGCACTATGGGACTTAACTTTTGAGGTCATCAGTCCCTTAGAACTTAGAACAACTAAAACCTAACTAACCTAAGGACATCACACACATCCATGCCCGAGGCAGGATTCGAACCTGCGACCGTAGCGGTCGCGCGGTTCCAGACTGAAGCGCCTAGAACCGCTCGGCCACTCCGGCGGGCAAAATATACCTCAGATCATAGCATTACACTATAGCTATCAACTCTGAAACTATACCTGTATCCATTTTATTTATTGATTTGGGACATAATTTATATCTTTTTCATTGTACAACCGTTTATCAGAACGTTGCAGTCTCCAGATTTACACAGTAAATGAACTCAGTATCAATACCTCATACTTTATCACACATTTGTTTTTATTTAATGAACAGTTTACTGCTTTTCCAGTAACATTATTTAAATGTTGATTGCAAGTGCTAGTAAAAACTGTGCTCATTTAAAAGTGTTCAGTTGCATGTGTTAGCGAACACCACAATTGAAAAGGGAACCGAAAGATGGTTCTATCAAGAAGGCAGAAATTCTTGTTTAAACAATATTTAAAGACAATTTGTTGTCATTTACCTTGAGCATACTTGAGCAGGAATGCTGGCTTATTTATGCACAAACTAACTATCTCACACATTTATTATAAATGACCTGAGTGTAACTGAAAGTTTATGAGATTTCCTTATTTAAATATTGTTGTAATATATTAGTAAAGACCGGAAAGTGGTCAGCTTGAATCAAATAATGTCTGTCGATCTTAAGGACCATGTATTTTTGGTGAGGATGGTATTCAGTCAATGGAAAAGCGGACAGTAACGGAACACTACGTGAGTCAAGAGGAGACTGGGTCTTTTCGAGTGAAGAGTGCAGTGGAGCGAATCTTGAACATTTACATTTGTGTTGGATGAAGACAGACCTATCTGTGGTAACGTTCGTGAAGCAGACATGTCTGTGACAGATTAGATACGACACTTTACCTTTTAAGGTCACTTTTCGGTTAGATCTTGATGGGAACACTTTATGTCCAGCACTGGAAGAAGGCAGACGTGCCTATGCTAATGTACATGATTCATGTGATTGATTTTGGGTAGTGGTCGGCCGCTGCTATACTTTAACTTTCGAAGGGACTCTAACTCAATAGAGATCTGCATGTGCTCCGCTTATATTACAGAACTGTGGACAGACAGAGAATGAGATACCATTCTTTGTATCATGCATATTAATCTGTAAATCATCATGTTTTGAGCTGGTGAATATTTCCTATATTGTGAGCACGAAATGGACTTAGTTTTCGTGTATCTTTGATGACTGTTTAGTTTGGTGGTTTTGCTACCATTATCGGAACGCTCTCAACGTAACTTTACTGCATTTGATATGGGTATTTACAGTCTATATTTTGACAAACTATCGGACGACCACTTTCCGTTTATTTGAGATGTTCTGTCTTGTATAAACATTATTCAATATAATTCTGTGTAATCTACATCCGTTATAGACGTTAGAATAGAACCCTTGTCAATAAACTACTCGTTTCAATTTTATTTTGTATGTCTGTGTATTTTATTAACTCGCAATTCTAGCTAATGCAAAGACCGTTGGACTGCAGGATCACAGCTATAGGTTATTATGTGCAGCGAATTAGTTGCGGGGCATGAAAGCAGATGTGCGCAGCTCGACCCTAAGGCTGCTCGAGGTATTCTTCTTAATCCGACCCTTGAATAGCCTAAGTACCAAACGGTCGAATAACCACAGGTAAAGAAGCAACTGGTTTCCTCTTATGGACTGCATTTTAGAAGATCAGCTACACAAGCAATAACCATTAGGGACCCTTATACCCTTCATCCATTGTTCGCAGTATTTCATGTGAGAAAAGGGCAAGCTGAATTTCGCACGGGTGATGCTTTCTAAAACCATGCTGATTCGTGGACATTAGATTCTCGATCTCAAAAAGATGTACTATTTTCGAAATGAGGATATGTTCAAAGGATTCTGAAGCAAACCAATGTTAAGGATATTAGTCTGTAATTTTGCGAGTCCGTTCATTTACCCTTCTTATATACAGGAGTTCCCTGTGCTGCTTTCCAGTCGCTTGGGACTTTGCACTGTAGGAGAGGTTAGCGATAAATGCTGTAGAGGCAATAAATGCTGTATAGCGCGCTTTGAAAAACCATATTGGGGTGACAACCGGACTTGATGACTTATTTGATTTCAACTCTTTCAGTTGTTTCTCTAGGCCAGGGACACCTATTACTATGTCGTTAATAGTAGAGCCTGTTCGATAGTCGAACGACAGTATGTTTGTACGCTTCTCATGCGTGAAAGATTTCTTGAAAGTGAAATTTAAAACTTCGGCTTTCGTTTCGCTATCTTCAACTGTCGCACCAAACTGGTGCGGGAGAGCTGGAGCGCAATTAAATGCAGCTTCAAGACACGTGGAATAATCCTACTGAAAATGAACGCAGTCCAAGACTACGCTTATTTTTTTGTAAGATATATCTGTACCAACAAACAGAAGAGCAAAATCTGAGACACATGTCACCTAAGCACTTCGAAACTCATCAAAAGACTTTGTGATCCCAAGCAAGTCATAATAGCAAAGTTGTTTGCAAAAGTCAATTTCCTTCAATGAGAGAACTTCGGACACGACTCCTATTAACTCTAAAACTTCCAAGATCACCATTTCAAAAGTGACTACTTCCAAACCGACACGGGCAAAACTTTTGGAAGAAACATCACTACTTCCGAATTTTAAGAGATGTACACAGCGATCCCTATCAGAGGAAGAATAGAAATCACAGAACATAGTCTCACGTCCCACAGCAACCTCACTACAGAATGAACATGTACATGTACATCTACATCTACGTGATTACTCTGCTATTCACAACAAAGTGCCTGGCAGAGGGTTCAATGAACCACCTTCAAGCTGTCCCCCTATCATTCCACTCTCGAACGGCACGCGGGAAAAACGAGCACTTAAATTTTTCTGTGCGAGCCCTGATTTCTCTTATTTTATCGTGATGATCATTGCTCCCTATGTAGGTGGGTGCCAACAGAATGTTTTCGCAATCGGAGGAGAAAACTGGTGACTGAAATTTCATGAGAAGATCCGGCCGCAACGAAAAACGACTATGTTTTAATGATTGCCACTCCAATTCACGTATCATTTCTGTGACACTATCTCCCCTATTTCACGATAATACAAAACGAGCTGCCCTTCTTTGTACTTTTTCGATGTCATCCGTAAGTCCCACCTGATACGGATCCCACACCGCACAGCAGTACTCCAGAATAGTGAGGACAAGCATGGTGTAAGTAGTCTCTTTAGTAGACCTGTTGCACCTTCTAAGTGTTCTGCCAATGAATCGCAGTCTTTGGTTTGCTCTACCCACAATGTTATCTATGTGATTGTTCCAATTTAGGTCATTTGTAATTGTAATCCCTAAGTATTTAGTTGAATTTACAGCTTTCAGATGTGTGTGACTTATCACGTAATCGAAATTTAGCTGATTTCTTTTAGTACTCGTGTGAATAACTTCACACTTTTCCTAATTCAGAGTCAATTGCCACTTTTCTCACCATACAGATATCTTATCTAAATGATTTTGCAAGTCGTCTTGATAATCTGATGACTTTCCAAGACGGTAAATGGCAGCATCTTCTGCAAACAATCTAAGACGGCTATTCAGATTGTCTCCTATGTCGTTAATATAGATCAGGAACAACAGAGGGGCTATTCACTTCCTTGGGCAACGCCGGATATTACTTCTGTTTTACTCAATGACTTTCCGTCTATATCTACGAATTGTGACCTTTCTGACAGGAAATCACGAATCCAGTCGCACAACTGAGGCGATACTCCGTAGGCACGCAGTTTGGTTAGAAGACGCTTGCGAGGAACGGTGTCGAAAGCCTTCTGGAAATCTAAAAATATGGAATTAGTTTGACATCCCCTGTCGATAGCACTTATTACTTCACGAGTATTAAGAGCACTTATTACTTCACGAGTATTAAGAGCTAGTAGTGTTTCACAAGAACGATATTTTCTGAATCCGTGCTGACTATGTGTCAATAAATCGTTTTCTTCGAGGTACTTCATAACGTTCGAATATAGTATATGTTCCAAAACCCTACTGCAAATCGACGTTCGTGATATAGGCCTGTAATTCAGCAGATTACTCCTACTTCCCTTTTTGGGTATTGGTGTGACTTGAGCAATTTTCCAGTCCTTAGGTACGGATCTTTCTGTGAGCGAGTGGTTGTATATAATTGCTAAATATGGAGCTAATTTATCTGAATACTCTGAGAGGAACCTGACTGGTATACAATCTGGACCCGAGACCTTGCCTTCATTAAGTGATTTAAGCTGCTTCGTTACTCCGAGGATATCTACTTCTATGTTTCTCATCTTGGCAATTGTTCTTGATTGGAATTCATGAATATTTACTTCATCTTCTTTGGTGAAGGAGTTTCGGAAAACCGAGTTTAATAACTCTGCTTTAGTGGCACTGTCATCAGTGACTTCACCGTTGTTATCGCGCAGTGAAGGTATTGATTGCGTCTTGCCACTGGTGTGCTTTATGTATGACCAGAATCTCTTTGAGTCTTCTGCCAGATTTAGAGACAGAATTTCGTTGTGGAAATTATTAAAAGCATCTCGCATTGAAGTACGCACCATATTTCGAACTTCTGTAAAACTTTTCCAATCTTGGGGATTTTGCCTTATTTTAAATTTGGCATGCTTTTTTCGTTGCTTCTGTAACAGCGATCTGAACCGTTTTGTGTACCATGGGGGATCAGTACCATCACTTATTAATTTATGTGGTATATATCTCTCAATTGCTATCGATACTATCTCTTTGAAAACATTCCACAACTTTTCTACACTTACCTGATCAGATCGGAAGGAGTGAAGACTGTCTCTTAAAAAGGCGTTAAGAGCATTTTTATCAGCTTATTTAAATAGATATACTTTGCGTTTCTTTTTGATGGCTGCAGGTGTTACGGTATTCAGCCTAGCAGCAACTGCCTTGTGGTCGCTAATCCCTATATTCGTAACAATACTCACTATTTGTCCAGGATTATTTGTTGCTAGAAGGTCAAGTATGCTTACCCAACCATTTACGCTTCGAGTGGGCTCAGGAACTAATTGTTCAAAATAATTTTCTGAGAAAGAATTCAGTACAATTTCGGATGACGTTTTATGCCTGCCGCCGGCTTTAAATGTAAATTTTTCCAGCATATCGAGGGTAGATTAAAGTCACCACTGACTATAATTGTATGCGCGGGGTACTTATTTGAAATGAGACTCAAGTTTTCTTTGAATTGTTCAGCGACTATATCTTCTGAGTCGGGGGTTCGGTTAAACGATCCAATTAATAGTTTAGTCCGATTGTCAGGTATAACCTCTACCCCTAGTATTTCACACTAACTATCTACTCCAATTTCGCTACAAGGAAAACTACCTCTGACAGCAATAAATACTCAACCACCAATTGTATTTAATCTATCCTTTCTGAACACTGTTACATCGTTTGAAAAATTTTAGGCTGAACTTATTTCCGGCTTTAGCCAGATCTCTGTACGTACAACTATCTGAGCTTCAGTGGTTTCTATTAGGGCTTGGAGCTCTGGTTCTTTCCCAACACAGCTACGACAAGTTACAACTACAATACCAATAGTTTCTACAACTACCTTATGTGTTTTACGTGCCCACTTTTAGACGGACGTCCCATCTGTGGTTTCTTGAGACCAAATACCTTAAAAAACCGCCCAGTCCCTTCCACACAGCCCTCGCTACCCGTGTAGCCTCCTCCTGTGTGTTGTGGGCTCCTGACCTATTAAGCGGAACCAGGAAACCCACCACTCGATGGCGAAAGTCAAGGAATCTGCCGCCTACACGGACACAGAACCGCCTGAGCCTCTGATTCAGACCCTCCGCTCGGCTCTGCACCAAAGGACAACAGTCGGTTCTATCGACGATGCTGCAGATGGTGAGCTCTGCCTTAATCTCGGAAACAAGACTGGCAGTCTTTACCATTTCCGCTCGCCGCCCGAAACCAGACAGAATCTACTCCGATCCAAAGCGACACACGTCATTGGTACCGACATGAGCCACCACCTGCAGTTGGCTGCACCCTGTACTCTTCATGGCATCCGGAAGCACCCTTTCCACATCCAGAATGACTCCCCCCGGAATGCACACGGAGTGCACACTGGCTTCCTTCCCCTCCTTGGCAGCCATGTTCCTAAGGGACCCCATTTCGCGACTAACGTTGGAGCTCCCAACTTCCAGGATATATACTCATACTGATTACAGAACAAAACGACTTTCCGTTTGAGGATGAAATATTATCTGCAAAATGATGGATTCCCCATGACATCATCAAAAATGGTTCTAATGGCTCTGAGCACTATGCGACTTAACTTCTGAGGTCATCAGTCGCCTAGAACTTAGAACTAATTAAACCTAACTAACCTAAGGACATCATACACATCCATGCCCGAGGCAGGATTCGAACCTGCGACCGCAGCGGTCACGCGGTTCCAGACTGAAGCGCCTAGAACCGCACGGCCACACCGGCCGGCATGACATCATCACTAGCAGGAAGTCTAGGCAGTATTTTTATCAGTCATTAGGAAACCAGATATTTGAAGGGAAATCTACTAATGAAACATTTAAAATCAAGTATTGGTACAGATATATGGATGATATTATCTGTCAGATAAATGACTGAAATGAAAAATAAATGATGAGCAACACTCTCAAATCAACAAAACACATAAAACATGAAGTTCACACATGAAAAAGAAAAAGAAGACGAAACCAATTTTCAAGAGATATAACAATAAGCGAAAATGGCAACCATTCCTTTAACATTTTCAGAAAATCAACGGCCACAGACGCATTATGCATTGAACATCCAATTATCTCCATAACCAGAAGCTAGCGGCACTAAGAAATATGTTATATACAATAAACAAGCTTGCGTTCAACAAGAGAAATTAAGAAAAAATAACCGAGGTGTGACACACATGTAGAACACAGAGTCTCATACGCTGACAAAAAATTCGAACACAATTAGGAAACAAACGCAACTCATCCAACATATCCATAATGTATAGTAAATGCGAATTTCCCTGTTCTAGTCCTGATCTGCCAGTCGGGCCGGACTGACTGTCATAACATCCTCTGCCAGTGAAGTCATTGGATGCCATATGGATGGACATGTGGTCAGCACACCGCTCTCACGGTTGTGATAGAGCTTCTTGACCTCGAAACTGTTTCTAATCGGTCGAGTAGCTTCTCAGTTGGCCTCAACAGGCCGAGTGCTCCGTGGCGGCATCCGGATCCTTCACACGTCTGTTAGCCGCATGGCCCACTCAAGTACGGTGGTGGACATCCTACACCTCCAGAATGCAGGTAATCTCACGAGCCCTAAACCCACGAACACACGTACACAATGTCGACACCACACAGGAATGAAGCACATGCTGCACTATGACTTACACATATAAATTGACACACAGAGTGACAAACATACTAAGATAACACGACCTCTAATTATGCGCAAACAATACAAACAAACTAAAGCCAATCAAAAGTCAAGAGGGACAAATTCCAGGGATCAGGAACATACAAACGGCAATGTAGAAGTTGTCAGGCAGAATACACAGGCCCGAAATATAGGAATTTTAAAGCACGTTACATAGAACACATTGAGGTGTTGTAAATTTGAAACAAACTATTTCACAGTTGCAGAGCACTTAAACTACGATACTGATATGGAACAAAATATGAAAACAACCAGAATAAACCACATCAACAAATGTCTAATACCAATTCAGGAAAACTACCACATACAGAAAAGCATTGTGGAGAGCAGACGCGATAAACGATCAGATATGTATCAAAACCCACTCTCTACTAAATAAAGGAATTGGTAAGATAAAAAAACGCTTTTTTACATGCATTCATACTAGCACCTATATCCACACCTAACAAATAACAGTTCAAACACAAACACACACACACACACACACATACACACACACAAAGAGAGACAGAGAGAGAGAGAGAGAGAGAGAAAGAGAGAGAGAGAGAGAGAGAGAGAGAGCAAAGGGGGGGGGGAGAAGAAACTCTTACATACACACATATCACAAAAACACATTTAATAACTGGCAATAACTTTCGGCACTTGGTAACTCCATCCGAAATATAACATCTAAACGAAAGTTCAGTTCCAAGTATTGTGAAAAAAATTTCAATTCTGAGAAATCAGAGGAAGAGCAGCTATAACAAACGAAAAAGAAACTTGAAGATCACCATTCACGAAATCTATAGGTTGTACTTCAAATTGTTTCTGCACCAGTAAAAGTTCTAGAACTAATCGTAATCTCAGAGTACTGCATTAGTAAGAGTTCCAGAACTAATTATAACCTCAATGTACAATGCCATAAATGTAAATTAAAGTAATAGCAAAAACAAAAATATGTGCATATTCCAGGCCTCTGAATTTGTCTTGCAAATAATACAGGTAGACTCTTACAGAATAGAAATCGTGCTTTGTTCAGTTGTCATTAGATGCTCTCAAAGTAATAATTATCAACGTACCGTAGTATTATACGCAACTGAAGATGAGAAGACTTCAGAGTTGAAGATTTAAGACAGAGCGTTTCTTACATGCACGACAAGAAATTCCTCAGAACAACATTCAGTAATCGTTGGGACCCATGCCACAGCGAATACAAGAGTATACAAGAGTTTATTTGATCCCTGCGAGGGGGAGCGCGGGGGGGAGGGGGAGGTGCTGGTTAGGGGGGAGGGGGAATTACACCACACACTGATGTTGATGACAGTAATCACTTCCGAATGGAATGATGTTTAGCCATTTAATACCCGTTATGTGGTGAATACCTCCACAAAATCGGCACATGGACCAAGATTTTTTCCACATCATCGTAACGAATCGCGCAGTTTGGTGTGCGACGTTATCAGTTATCGACATGGGCTACTGGCACTCATTCCACGGCTCATCAGACTGAGAATGCCACTCACTGGACTCTCAGTGGCAAAACGAAGAGTTTTTAGACGTGCCACTCTTCAATCTGACTGCAGTTTAAGCAGCACGGCAGAAAAACGTGAGCGTTGCCTTTCGCCATCTGGACTGCTATGAAATGAACGACGTCCATTTCGTGACGGAATGTTTACATTCATTTCGTGAAAAGGTGTTTACAGACTCAGACGCTAGCCATACTTCAGGGAACTTTATATGCAGTCATTTGGGCGATGCTGTTTTCATAAAAGTTACTATGTAATGTGGGAGGTATGAAAATATTTTATTTATTTATTTGAAGACAGTGAACATGTGGATCTACTACCTACAAACTACATAATTTATTATAATAATTGTTCTACAATGTAATTTAATAGCGCATTTCAGGTAAATAAGACTTTACACATAATTCTCTACTGACTATTGTAACATTACCCACTTAGAAAGTACTACATTACCTACTTACTAAATAAGCTATAGGTTTTCACATTTTTTGTTAAATACCGTGTAACATCCAACTGATACGTTAACTATTGTAATAATAATTATTAGGTACTGCTGCATGATTAGTGTCAAAACTGTAAGTAGACTGTACTTCAGAAATTGATTCCTGCGTCCGACACTAGCATGGTGTTTCTAAAATCCAAAAGACTTTGACCAGGTTAAAGAGTGAAAATCTCATGGGTTTCAAATGTCCTTAAAAGTTTCCACTGACCTGAAATGGTTCCACTTTATTTTTACAGATTTTGTGCTGCCGTAATTAGTCTGGGCTCGGGGTTCCCAACACGTTATACACTGAACTGACAAAAGTCATCGGGTAGCGATGTACATATACACATGGCGGTAGTACCACGTACACAAGGTATAAAAGGGAAAGAGAATCACAATGTCAAGAGGATGCCGAGAATATAAAATTTTAGTCATTACCTCTCACCACGTATAACTTAGTGCCTGACGGGCTTCTCTTAACGACTGAGAGCAGCGACGTTTGCGTAGAGTTGTCGGTGTTAACACATAAGCGGCACTGCGTGAAATAACCACCGAAATCAAAGTGGGACACACGAAGAACGTATCCGTTAGGACAGTTCGGTGAAATTTCGTGGTAATGGGCTTTGGCAGCCAATGACCGACACGAGTGCCTTTGCTAACAGCACGACATGGCCTGCAGCGCCTCTCATGGGCTCCTGACCACATCGGTTGGACCCTAGGCTACTGGAAAACCGTGCTATGGACAGATGAATCCAGATTTCAGTTGGTAAGAGCTGATGGTAGGATTTGATGGTAGGATTCGGCTATAGAGGCAGCGTGGCTCAATATTTTTGCAGGGGACTTCCAACTACTTCTTGAGTTCGTGCCATGTCGAGTTGTTCCACTACACCGGAAAAAGGAGGTCCAACACGATATTAGGTTTATGACTTTGGTCACCTCAGTGTAGAACGGCGAGCTGCTTCTTGTTTGCTTGGTCGTTGCAACGTGTCACAGAAGGCATGCAAACAAGTTATCGCTCCTTACACTCCCCAACATCTATCGTCGTTTCATAAGTCTTCTATTGGGATTAGGTTTCTTTATATAAGTATTCCTATCTTGTTACTATGGTATTCTCCTCTATTTTCCTCGCAAATAAATCTGTAGCTCTTTCCTGGATACCTTCTCTGCTACAGCGTTTAACTCACGTCACATTGAACCATCGCGTATAATCTATATCTTCTATACCTATATAAAAATAAAACTGTAAAACCATCGTGTCTGTTTGTTTGTCCGTTTGAAAACGCTAATCTCCGGGTGTTTCCATAGATAACTTGGGTATAACCAGCGGCAAAATGAAGGCTTTATTTCATGATATTCGGAACAAGGAAAGGAAAGATGTAATTTAAAGTGTAATCTAAAATTACCTACTCAGTTTAGTAGTTTGGGTGTTTAATCATCACGACGTAGTACACCAAAGATTCAGTGGATGACGGTGTTAATTTTTCTATTCGGTGACTGATGTAATTTCGGAAGTTTACATATGTGTCAAAATTAAGTACCGCCATCTTATCTCTATGAAGACAAACTAACAGTTAATGTACTTGGCTGATATATACGGACTTGCTGATTTTACTTATACTTTTTGCTAGGAAAACCGGAAATTTTAAATTTTCCTTGTAATTTTTGTGTCTACACATTACAATATGTCTCTGCCTCGTGATGACTGGGTGTTGTGTTATGTCCTTAGGTTAGTTAGGTTTAAGTAGTTCTAAGTTCTAGGGGACTGATGACCATAGATGTTAAGTCCCATAGTTATGATTTCGTTTTGCTTACGAGTAGAAACGCCTTGGAAACGCTTGAGACTTTCGGAATACAACAGAACGGCTAGAAGGTCTCCAGAGTCCAGTAAAGGTCGTGAAGTGCGACATGCTGTGGCTCCAGAATATCAGGCTTTAACTAACTTTTTTTGAAACTCGTTCCGAAAACGAGGCGTGATATAATTCAACTCGAGAGCATCATGCATTAGCTAGCTCCTCAGAACCAGTCACTCATTGGGTCATAAAGTTACATATCTCCAACGTATTATCACAGTAGTGGAAATTTTGACGGGTAGTGGTGCAGGCGAGTGGGATTGCATACCTCGAATCCCACTTATTCCGTACAATTTAAATTTTCGCTTTAAATGTTTACTATTTCCTTTGAGCTTATGTTATGCGATGATCATAAAAAAAGCACAAGGCCAGACGCTGCGTGTTGTATGGACGTTACTGTCAGATGCTTTTCTCACCGCCAGATGGTCATGGCTCTATCCCATCTCAGTTAAAAACAATCTCATTTTTTATGTCCACGGCCATACTGTTGTAAACAAAGAAAGCTTTATAAGTCATAAATACCAGGTGTACTGGTATGAAATGAGCGTTAACATACAAATTTGTCGATAGGGAACATTTGTTGTGGACGAGCCTTAATTTTTTTTGTTTGGTTGGTATGACAACTGTCAAAGATATTTAGTATACATCAAGTCATGGAACAAAGAACATCCTATGTTTTCATCGTGTTAACAATGTCGAATTTTGTACCAGAAAGTGATGATTTGCGGGAAGCATTAATTTTTTGTTTTCATTTGAAAAAAAGTGCTGCAGAGTCGCATCGAACGCTTGTCGAGGCATATGGTGATCATGCTCCATCAGAAGCAACATGCAAAAGATGGTTTCAATGGTTCAGAAATAATGATTTTGATGTAATAAATGAAGAACGTGGAAGACCACCAAAAAAGCTCGAAGACGCTGAATTGCAAGCAATATTGGATGAAGATGATGCTTTGAGTCAGAAGCAAATGGGAGCAATGGTAAACGTTGCACAACAAACAATTTCTGACCGTTTGAAAGCTATGGGAAAGATCCAAAAGTGTGGAAAATGGGTGCCACATGAAATGAATGAATGACAGATGGAAAACCGAAAAACCATTTGTCAAATTTTGCTTCAAAGACATGAAAGAAAATCAGTTTTGCATCGAATTGTTACTGGCGATGAAAAATGGATTTATTTTAAGAATCCTAAACGGGAAAAATCATGGGTTAATCCGGAAGAACCATCAACATGGACTGCAAAACCAGATCGATTCGGCAAGAAGACAATGCTCTGTGTTTGGTGGGATTAGAAAGGTGTGGTGTATCATGAGCTTCTAAAACCGGGTGAAACTGTGAATACTAATCGCTACAGACAACAAGTGATCAATTTGAACTATGCATTGATCGAAAAAAGACCAGAATGGACCAGAAGACATGGCAAAGTATTTTTTTTTTTTTACACGACAATGCACCTGCACACAAAGCAAAACTGGTTCAGGATACAATCAAAACACTTGGCTGGGACGTGATACCCCACCCGCCGTATTCACCAGACTTGGCTCCTTCCGACTACCATTTGTTTTCATCAATGGGACACGCATTGGCTGAGGAACACTTCGATTCCTACGAAAAAGTAGAAAATTGGGTGTCTGATTGGTTTGCTTCAAAAGACGAACATTTCTATTGGCGTGGTGTCCACAAATTTCCAGAAAGGTGGTCAAAATGTATAGAAAGCAATGGTCAGTACTTTGAATAAAATGTTTTTACTTTTCAATTCAAAAGTAGTGTTTCATTTTCACAAAAAAAACGCTCATTTCATACCGGTACACCTGGTAAACTCCACGTGTATGATGTTTCGGACACAGCTACAAATAAATACGTGGACAAAATTGGTTTATCAGCTGGTGGTGTCTATTTTATCACCTACTATCTCATTTGTTTTGTATTCGGTCATTCATTAAGTGATTCAGGACCGAACGACACTTTTCAACGTTGCAATTTCTCCACCATTTCATTTACCGTTAAGTCACTGCTCTGCGCAAGGTACTGTAAGAAAATGGATCATTACTAGAAGTCATAGAACCGACGTTAGATATCCAAACCATCCTAGTCTCTCATGATACACGAATTAACTATGGCTAAAAGTGACGCTTCAGTTATCTCTGTGGGTGGACGTATCGCTACAATATGACCAGTGGTTAAAGCTATCGCCAAACTGTCTGCAGAGGAAGAGGCCGTGGGTGGACACGGCCGAGGCATTTGTTGCGGCTGACGGATTCGCGAATGAAGGTAACAGACGTGGCCATCAGGTCCAGCAGCAGCTTCAAGGCAAGGCAGAGCACTTCCACCACACTCAGCAGACTCACTCCCAGGAACAGGCCGGCGATACCTCCCAGAGATACTGCAACACACAAACAACAGCTATAAGGTGGCAGAGCACAATAAGAATCTCAAGCCTCTTTTACATTTGTTCTTAAAGGAACAGCTCAAAATACATTCTTTTACATTTCTGTGAATTATCCACTCACATCACGGAAACTTATTCACTGCTTTACAAAAATAATGCCACATACTATGTACTGCAACAGTTGAATTTCGTTAGGTTCATTTACTGCTCTGCAGGTCCTTCCCATTGAAACAGTTTGTTAAGGACTGGAAACTCTATATCGAAATGTGAAACATGAATTATTTCACAGTTTTTATTTCCCAGCTGCATTATTTTTATATGGGTTATTACAAAAGGTATCCCTTATTTGTAGAGGTCGTAGTTTGGATCAAAAGAAGACAAAAGTGTTCAGTCAACACGGGCACTAAAATGCATACCTGAAGAGATGCCTGCACTGTGCATCTGCGCTACTGTGAAACACATCTGCCAGCACTTCGTTATTTCGAAAGATCTATAGAATGGAGTAAACAAATGAGAAAATATTCTTCTGTCATTGTCCACGGATACAACGTGCACTAAACATCTGTTGACGATGTTCCAGTAAATCATATTCATAGTTCTGTGTAAGTGCAGCACACACATTAGTTCTAATGAAATCAGTTTGTGATATGCACTTACATTATAATTTTATCTTTGCAATTAGCAGCATAATGAAAGACTATTATTCTATTCGGATTTTGGCACACATGGGATCAACGGCCACTTCCAGTTGCCAGACTATAACAGATGAACTGTTGTGTGCGTTAGTCTTACCCAGAAAAATGTGTACCGTTCACAGCAACAACACTTACAAATTTTTACTGCCTGCAGCATCCATGGACAATAACAGTGGAGTGCGTCCTTACTTATGTAGTGCATTCCGTAGATCTTTGTAATAGCAAAGATTTTTTTTGTAGAAGATAGGTTTTCACCGTAGCAAAAATAAACAAGTGTTCATAGCTCTTAAGGTATGAATATTAGAGAACGTGTTTACTGTATTTTTTGTCCTATTTTAGTCTGTACTACCTGCTCTCAAAATATGGAATACTTTTTTTTTATAACACCCTGTGTATTGAGAATGAATTTCTCACTATGTAGCTGATTACACTACGCCTTGAAACTTACTGGTACATTAAACCCATGAAGGAAACCGATATTTAAGCGGGACCTTTTCCACCTGCGTGCAATTCATATACGGGGTTCGCAGCCCAATCCGATTCAAAGTTTTAATATTACAGCTGAAAGCCACAAATCACCCTATAGAGAGAACACGTATTTTAATGACACAGCTGAATTACTTCAACAATTGACAGAGTCCTAATACCAATCGAAGTTTCATGTGATGTTCCGTAGTCCAAAGATTGCTTCTTTAATTTTTACATCATTCAAGGAAAGAGGTAGACTGACTTTTCTTACTGAAAGAGAGAGGTTAACTATTTCAAAGGGCTGTCCCAGTGGTTTACTTATTACAATTCATTATATCTGAATAGAAGAACTCCAATTTTCTCTAACTGAATTACTCCTATAAGTAACAGAACCATAATAGGGTGGGCAGTGTAGTACAATGTTCTACAATCTATAGGTTACGTAGTTAATCATTTAAATACTTCAGGGAAACGATGGACTGATTTTCAACAAGAATTCGCTTTCGCTACTGCCTTTATCCCGCATTATGCGCAGGGTCGGCAGGGTTAAGTACAGATTTGGCAAGGTTAATTTTAAGGGGTGGCCGGAAGCCCTTCCTGCCGCCACCCCATACTCCCCGGGACGGAAGTAGTGTACCCCAGCGGGCTGCGTCTAGTGTAAATCGTGAAATAGTGTGAATGTGTTTCAAATGTCTGCTAGTCGTGGAACTGAGGCAGGACGTGGGGACCAGCCCGGTATTCACGTAGTAGGATATGGAAAACCGCCTAATAACCACATCCAGGCTGGACGGCACACCGGCCGTCGTCGTTAATCCGCCGGGCGGATTCGATCCGGGACCGGCGCGCCTACCCGAGTCCAGGAAGCAGCGCGTTAGCGCTCTCGGCTACCCTGGCGGGTTAATTATTTTCAATAAGAATGAGTGTGATTAATTATTTCTAAGAGATGGACCTATTTCACAAGGATTTACCAGGTTCATTTCAGCTCTCTGTAACTGCTAGAAAGTGAATGAAAGTCGTGGTATGCTTTGGTGTCCGTGCTGTCGCTCAACTAAAGACGCGCTCTCGGAAAATGTTGCATTCGGTTACATTAAAGGAGTGCTACTGGACAGGTGCACGGATGCAGCTGCACGACTAGTGATGCCACAGTCGCCACATTGGAATCACACTTTAACTTCAGGCGTAACACGACGTTTTCACAAACAACTGGACTCGCATTCGGGAGGACGACGGTTCAATCCCGTCTCCAGCCATCCTGATTTAGGTTTTCCGTGATTTCCCTAAATCGTTTCAGGCAAATGCCGCGATGGTTCCTTTGAAAGGGCACGGCCGATTTCCTTCCCAATCCTTCCCTAACCCGAGCTTGCGCTCCGTCTCTAATGACCTCGTTGTCGACGGGACGTTAAAACACTAACCACCACCACCACAAACAACTAGTATTCAGGAATAAGAAATCCGCTGCAGAATAATTCCTTACGTACAGAACGTTGATGACGTTAGTAACACCTACTAAGAACGGATGCACAGATATGCCAGTCATCTGTACATTCAAATATGTGCTGCGTTACTTACATGCCAATTATCATTTGTTGCCTGTTGTGAGGGCTTACCGAGCAGCTGCAGCTCGTCCACAGCCGGGGTGCGCACGTACTTGACGGCTGCGCGCGGGCTGTAGTAGACGGCCATGTAGCCCTGTTCGCCGTCCTCGACCGGCTTGCCGGCCTCTGCGAACACCGAGTCCACATCGTAGATGATGCCCGTGCAGGCGGGTAGGCAGCTCTGCATACACTGTAGCAAGTGTTTACTTCCAACTCCGCCCATGACGCGTGCTTCACCTGGAAACAAGTACCTGCTGTTCAGTCATTGGACACTTTTGGACACTGAAATAGCTACACCGCGAAGGTGGTCATTCAGAGGAACCGCACAAAGCAGGTGGGAGTAACGCCATTTACATTCTGTATGTAACGGAACATCACTCAGCGTCCTTCTCATCCAAAACCCTATTTTGAACATATTCAGATCGTTGGTTGGTTGATTTGGGGGAGGGGACCAAACAACGAGGTCATCGGTCCCATCGGATTAGGGAAGAACTGGGAAGGAAGTCGGTAGTGCCCTTTCAAAGGAACCATCTCGGCATTTGCCTCAAGCGATTTAGGGAAATCACAGAAAACCTAAATTAGTCTGGCCTGACGCGGGTTGAACCGTCGTCCTCGCGAATGCGAGCCCAGTGTGTGAGCAGGTCGTGCCGTGTCTCGTGTAAGGGAGACAAACGTCTGCCAGCATTTGTCGCAACTGGACAGTGGCGGGTTCGTAGCCTATCGAGACGGCTGTGTATCGTTCCACGATATGTGGTAGTTATATAGCATGAACAGCGAAAATGTAGCAAGTGACAAACTATTTTCTTCTCATCACTTTGTGGGGTCATCAGTGAGATAATATTTCGTAGGGGTTTGAAATTATGTGACAAGTTTTTGCAGGTCCCTAACTGCTCGTATTCCCAAACACTGCATAACTAAAGTAGAGTATAATATTTCGTAAGGGTTTGAAATTACGTGACAAGTTTTTGCAGATCCATAACTGCTCGTATTCTCAAACACTGCATAACTAAGGTAGGGTATAATATTTCGTAAGGGTTTGAAATTATGTGACAAGTTTTTGCAGATCCCTAACTACTCGTATTCTCAAACACTGCATAACTTATTCAAAAATGTTGAAATGTGTGTGATATCTTATGGGACTTAATTTCTAAGGTCATCAGTCCCTAAGCTTACACACAACTTAATCTAAATTATCCTGAGGACAAACACACACACCCATGCCCGAGGGAGGACTCGAACCTGCGCCGGTATCAGCCGCACAGTCCATGACTGCAGCGTTTGAGACCGCTCGGCTAATCCCGTGCGGCACACTGCATAACTAAAGTAAGGTATTCGCATGTCGTGGACTACACTGCTTTTTCCAACCCCACCCCCACACTTTTCATAGGTGGGTGGTCCACTCTGTTGCCCTTCACGGCAAGCCATCCTGGGCTTACATTTCAGTAGGATAACGCCCTTCTGCCTACGGCGACAGCGTCTACCGCTTGTCTTCGTGGTTGCCAAACCCCACCTTGGCCAGCAAGGTTGCTGGATGTCCACCCCAACTGAGAACATTTGGAGCATTATGGGCAGGGCCCTCCCACCAGCCAGGGAGTTCGAAAATCTAAATTGGGCAGAATTTGGCACGCTATCCCTCAGGAACCCCTTAACAACGCAATGCCGAGCTGAATAGCTGCCAGAAGTGAACCAACATGTTATTGACTTGCTTAATTTGTGAAGATCATTCTCTTGAATAAATCATAATATTTTTCTGATACTGTAACCATTTGTTTGTTATTATCTGCCGCATATCAAGGCGTGACGAATGCGCTGGGGTGGCACATTGTGACTCCATGTTCACGCATTTTCCCCAACAGAAACAGATTGAGGAATATCGTTCGCGTTTTGTTCAAATGGCTCAAATGGCTCTGAGCACTATTGGACTTGACATCTGAGGTCATCAGTCCCCTAGAACATAGAACATCACACACATCCATGCCCGAAGCAGGATTCGAACCTGCGACCGTAGCGGTGGTGCGGTTCCAGACTGAAGCGCCTAGAACCGCTCGGCCACTTCGCCCTGCGTTCGCGTTTTGTCACTGGTTCCTCAGATATAGCAGAAACCTTCCAGTCTTCGATATTTATCCATGGAAAGCCTGTAGAGGTTGTATACATTCATATATATTATGTAATTCAAATCATCAGATGCTAGTACTCCCTCTAAATCATTCGTGGGTTATCTCCTTTGGCGTACCACACTGGCGCAGTCTCTCACTAATTCCGCGTTCGAAAGAGAGCAGCGTGTTAATATTACTCGAAGTTTGATGCTGATTCCCGTCTTCTTTAGGGTTCCAGAAAGGCTATAGCTTAAATTTGTTGTCTGTCTGTCTATCTGCCTGCCTGGAAAGAGAAGACATATCAAGAAGAAATTTATATCACATACTAAAGTCTGCATTCCCTTGGCAGAATAAGAACTTGAAGCTTCTATGTCAGTGCATTGAAAGGATACGGCCATTTATGTCACATATTTTGATACCTAAAAACTCACCCATCAAAACGTATAGGGTACCTCCCGTTGACATAGAATCATGAAAATTGGGAAGAAGGAAGGAAAAAATCTTAAAATTGTTAATTTGTAATTGTATCACACGGGAAAAAATATTTTTTGTCATTTGTTATCCGACTGTCTGTGTGTCCATCTGTTAAGAGTCCTTTTTTCCTCATGACAGGGTTAACATATCGAGTTGAAATTTATGTCAGATACTATGGTCAATAGTCCCTTCATGGTGAGAAAACGTTAAGCTTCCAAGTTAATGCAATCGAAAGTATGACCATTGCTATCACATATTTTGATGCTTGCCAACCCATTCATTAAAGCCTATAGTGTACTTTCGACTGACATAGAATCATGAAATTTAGCAAGAAGCAAGGTTTCACAGTATAAGTACAGGAAAAAATAAGAAAAAGTGTTAATTTGTAATCATGTCACATGTAAACATATTTCTTTTGTGACGTATTATCCGACTTCCTACTTGAAATTGAAACATTCTCGAAATTCTTGGAATTCCAGGGCCGATATCTTGTCGTTACCAATTTCGATGCCAGGCAAAATTTGTCGAAATTCCCGTTTCATGGAATGAACTGTCTATATGCATAGGTAAGTCTGTGTGGACCCTCAGAGCATGAGTGTTACTAGCATGTGTCCTATTTTTAAAACTGAGTCCCACGATAGCGTCGCCCAGTGTTACAGAAGGCAAGATCCAGCATATATATATATATATATATAGCCCGGAATTTATCAAAAATATTAGTAAACCAGTCAATGTCTGTATCCATGTGGCGTCTGCCATACTCCCCTACATGAGACACGTTGAACTCTTGCGAAACATTCATTACGTGCCTACACTCCGCGTCCGTTTTGGCAGGGTCTGTAACTTTGTTGGTGAATGAGGATTCACCAGAAAAAGTGATTTCATTGAGTCTCTATCGAATCCACGTATTTGTAATGGAAGAGCCCTTCTTTGTCCCATGGTGAATCTTTGCGTCAACACCATGTGCAGCTGTAGTGATATCAATGTCCTCCTTATGCAGTTTTCAGCAAGTTTCTGAAGAGCCGCATAAGTAAATTGATATGAGTCGATGGATAAGAGCTTAACCTTGTCGTGATCCGCTCGGAGAAAGTAATGTATTTTTCGACACTCTTTAGCAGGACATTGGTCTCATCTTTTCACAGGCCGACAAAGCCAACTTCCTCAGTAATGAAATGCGCATGATGCTGGCTCAAGTTGTGGAAGAAGACAGGTATGTCTCGTGTCTGTACGTCTGTACTCTGAGCTGCATACGTTGTTTGTCTTAACCATTTCATTTCTAATGTCAGGGACAACCCTGCGAGATGTTTGTTCTTTGAGATTGAACGACCAGCAAGGAAAGTGGTCTGGATTTACCGCATTAAATTTCCCATTACCAATTGGTAAGAAATTGGTATCTTATACTATTACACAGATGGATGTCACGTTCGTGGACTGCCGTTGGATAGGAAAGTGGAAGCTGCACATCGGGAAAACTTTCAACAAACGGGAAAGTTCTGCTGTGCAGCTAACAATGGATGCAGCTTCAAATACTGCCACGACACAGAGCCGTTTTCTCCCTCAATTTGAGTATCATGCTCAGTTTGTCACTGAGTACCTCTCTGATCTCAGCTGCGAAAAATATTAGGTTAGTTTCTTGTCTGAGAATGTCAATAAATATATTTGTTTCACCAAGCGAATAACGCCTAGATTTACGCTCTGCTTCCAGCACTCACATCGATTTATGTAAGCACCTCAGCAGAAGCTTGCTGAAATAGTGCATCTGGAGCATATACATATCACTAAAGCTTTACTTCCCAGTGATTCAAAGTTTCAACTTGTGACGATAAATGAGGTCTTGCCCTGCTAATTCCTGAATTTCATGGTGAGACTCAACGAAACCGCAATGCTTGGCACAACCACATTCACCAGTAATCTTATAGACTCTGCCATAACGGTTGTGGAGTATGAGCATGCGGTGAATGTTTGCCAGGAGCTCAACATCCCCGATTTTGAGGAGTATGCTAGGCTGGACATGGACACGGACGTAAGCAAGCTCGTAGATATTTTCGGGAAAATCCATAGTATATGCATGGACACATATGAGCTCTATGCTGCCTTCTATTACACTGTGCAAGTACCTTGTGAGTCGCAATGTTAAAACGATACGTCTCTAAATCGAATTTCAACCGATGTTGACATGCTGCTCTTTTCCGAACGCGGAAATTGTGGGGAACGTCGCCAGTGTGTGCATAGGTACGTTAAAGTAAATAACTCACGAACGAGTGAGGAGAAGTACAAGGTAGGAGACCAGTTGAGTAACAACCTATACTTGAAAGTAAACAACTTATATGGGTACATCAAGCAACAATGTCTGCCGATTGTAGGGTTATGATAAGTGTACAATGAGCAAAACTTCAGGTTATATGAGTTCCAAAATGTGATTGTGGATTCTGGTGTAGGAGATACTACAGTGGAGGCTGTATACTACTGAGTAGCACGACACGTGCACAATGAACACCGGCCCGGTCTGCCGCTCCTTGTCCTGCGCAATGGTTCCACCACAAGATGACGACGCCGGTGCTGGATAAAAAAAGACACATTACGCTCTACTAAAATCTCCAGAAATTTCTCAGCTTGGGAAAGAAACTAATTAGTCACCCATTTTATCTTATTCAATCTGTCACGCTGGCTGAAGGAGTATATAGAAGTAGACGTCAGTACGGGAAACAGGGCTTTCCTGACATGTGACTTTGAACAGGATTTTTTTTTATTTGAGGAATAATTGAGTACATGGCCAAACCATGGAAAATTTAATGAAACACCGCCAAATTCACTACCTCTGGGAACAGCGTCGTGGCACGTGCAATTATATCTCCATTTGAAATTTTAAGTTGGCCACCATCTCTGGAGATGCCTAACATTTCGGTACAGTTCACGAAGTCTATCAATATTGGCATGTATACGGGGTGGTCCATTGATAGTGACCGGGCCAAATGTCTCACGAAATAAGCATCAAACGAAAAAACTACAAAAACCGAAACTCGTCTAGCTTGAAGGGGGAAACCAGATGGCACTATGGTTGGCCCGCTACATGGCGCTGCCATACGTCAAACGGATATCAACCGCGTTTTTTTAAAATAGGAACCCCCATTTTTTATTACATATTCGTATAGTACGTAAAGAAATATGAATGTTTTAGTTGGACCACTTTTTTGCTTTGTGATAGATGGCGCTGTAATAGTCACAAACTTATAAGTAACATTCCGCCAGTGCGGACGGTATTTGCTTCGTGATACATTACCCGTGTTAAAATGGACCGTTTACCAATAGCGGAAAAGTTCGATATCGTGTTGATATATGGCTATTGTGATAAAAATGCCCAACGGGCGTGTGCTATGTATACTGCTCGGTATCCTGGACGACATCATCCAAGCGTCCGAAACGTTCGCCGGATAGTTACGTTATTTAAGGAAACAGGAAGTGTTCAGCCACATGTGAAACGTCAACCACGACCTGCAACAAATGATGATGCCCAAGTAGATGTTTTAGCTGCTGTCGCGGCTAATCCGCACATCAGTAGCAGACAAACAGCGTGAGAATCGGGAATCTCAAAAACGCCGGTGTTGAGAATGCAACGTCAACATCGATTGCACCCGTACCATATTTCTATGCTCCAGGAATTGCACGGCGACGACTTTGAACGTCGTGTACAGTTCTGCCACTGGCAAAAGAGAAATTACGGGACGATGACAGATTTTTTGCACGCGTTCTATTTAGCGACGAAGAGTCATTCGCCAACAGCGGTAACGTAAACCGCCAGAATATGCACTATTGGGCAACGGAAAATCTACGATGGCTGCGACAAGTGGAACATCAGCGACCTTGGCGTCTTAATGTATGGTGCGGCATTATGGGAGGAAGGATAATTGGCCCCCATTCTATCGATGGCAATCTAAATGGTAAAATGTATGCTGATTTCCTACGTAATGTTCTACCGACGTTACTACAAGATGTTTCACTGCATGACAGAATGGCGATGTACTTCCAACATGATGGATGTCCGGCACATAGCTCGCGTGCGGTTGAAGCGGTATTGAATAGCATATTTCATGACAGGTGGGTTGGTCGTCGAAGCACCATACCACGGCCCGCACGTTCACCGGATCTGACGTTCCCGGATTTCTATCTGTGAGGAAAGTTGAAGGATATTTGCTATCGTGCCTGACAACATGCGTCATCGCATTGTCAATGCATGTGCGAACATTACGGAAGGCGAACCACTCACTGTTGAGAGGAATTTCGTTACACGTATTGCCAAATGCATTGAGGTTGACGGTCATAATTTTGAGCATTTATTGCATTAATGTGGTATTTACAGGTAATCACGCTGTAACAGCATGCGTTCTCAGAAATGGTTCAAATGGCTCTGAGCACTATGGGACTTAACATCTATGCTCATCAAGTCCCCTACAACTTAGAACTACTTAAACCTAGCTAACCTAAGGCCATCACACAACACCCAGTCGTCACGAGGCAGAAAAAAATCCCTGACCCCGCCGGGAATCGAACCCGGGAACCCGGGCGTGGGAAGCGAGAACGCTACCGCACGACCACGAGCTGCTTCTCAGAAATGATAAGTTCACAAAGGTGCATGTATGACATTGGAACAACCGAAATAAAATGTTCAAAGGTACCTATGTTCTGTATTTCAGTTTAAAAAATCTACTGTTACCAACTGTTCGTCTAAAATTGTGAGCCATATGTTTGTGACTATTACAGCGCCATCTGTCACAAAGCGAAAAAAGTGGTCCAAATGAAACATTCATATTTCTTTACGTACTACACGAATATGTAATAAAAATGGGGGTTCCTATTTAAAAAAGGCGCAGTTGATATCCGTTTGACCTATGGCAGCGCCATCTAGCGGGCCAACCATAGCGCCATCTGGTTTCCCCCTTCAAGCTAGACGAGTTTCGTTCCTTGTAGTTTTTTCGTTTGATGCTTATTTCGTGAGATATTTGGCCCGGCCACGATCAATGGACCACCCTGTATATGGGTGACCTACCTAAAACTTACACCCCACATATTGCGGAAATGAAAAGTGCTGTTGATGTGCGGGTTTCAGAGAACGGATTCTTGTTCAGGGGCTCGTTCTGTTAGGCAATAAACAGATTATAATAGCACTTAGAAAATGTATTTTTTCCCCGCCCCCTGCCACGTCTTCACCGTTGTGTCCCACGTACCCTCCATCTCTACACCCTACATCTCCTTTCCCAAGGTGGCTTCCATCAACTCCCCCTCACGGATGATGCCCTCTCTCCCTCCATTTATCCCTCCTATCGACTCTGATCCTCACTCCCCCTCCTTTCCTCTGTCCTTTTCCCGGGCTCCCTCTCCCCCCTTCCATCCTCTTTCTTCCCCACCTCACCTCTCTTTGCCCCCCTTCTCTCCCTCGCATCCTTTTACATTCCCTCCTCCTCTGCCTCCTCTCATTCCCTCTCGCGTCTGCCCTTCTCCCCCTTTATTAGTCCTCTCCCTCCTTGGTTTCCCCCCCCCCTTTTCGTTTTTTCCTCTCCTCCCTCCTTGTTTTTCCCCCTACTCCAGGTCCCCCCCCCCCCCCCATCTGCCTAGGGTCGGGAGTGCCATCTTTGTGCCGCCTTTTTCGTGCAGTGTTATACAGTGTGTTTTTCCAGTGCGTGCTCCGTGTTGTGTCTTATGGGAAGTGTAGCGAACAGCCATCATACTGTCGCTGGGAGTGCTTTTTATTACTTGCGAACAGAAACCAGACTGTCGCCATGTTTTTTAATTGTGTGTCTAGTGTGTTACTTGTCTGATTCCTGTGTCTTTTATCTACATTGCCAACCCCCTTTGCTTTCTGTTTTAACTTTCCGCAATTTTACGCCATTTTTCACTTTAAATCGCCATTTTATCGCCTGTTTTTCCTTGTTTCTTTCTTCTTCCTTTATTTACAAAAAGTCTGTAGGCTGTAGAGCAGCGTAGTAAGCTGCTGCCGGCCCGCCCCCTTTGGGGGGAATTGAAAATCAATAAAGAAAAAAAAATGTATTTTTTGTGCAAACACACACTTTTTAAAATGGAACATCGACTTTTGATATTAAAACACTAAAAGTTCGGTAAATTTGACTGTCAGTGGTGTTTGTTGCAGGATTCTAGTTCCAGTCGTTTACGAGATACCGTATTTTGAAAGGTTTTAATGCCCACATTTGCTTGTGCCATTGAACCTACGTAGTTACTAGGTACGATGTTGTTATGTTTGCTTACAGAGTGCTTAAGTGTTCCTTGAGAGCACAGTTTTTGATAGTCAGTCAGTGTGTGACGGTCCAAGCGGTAGACCGTCTGTGGACGATGGGATTTACCAATGCAGAAAATACCGACATGCTCATGGTGTATGGATAATTCAGGAAGTATGGAGTTTGTTGTTTTGCGGTGTATGTAGCAAGATATCCCAATAGACGTCAACCCTCTAGGCAATTATTTATCAATCTCTTGAACCAGTTACGCGAATGTGGTTGTGGAACACCTAGAAACCGTAACAGAAGGAAACAAGTGACAACAGAAGAGGGGGAAATTAATATTCATGCTGTCGCGAGAGTCGATCCGCACGTTAGCTTCCATTCAATCGCACGAGGAAGTGGCATGTGTCAGGCAAGTGTCCTACGCATTTCCCATCAACATACACTCCTGGAAATTGAAATAAGAACATCGTGAATTCATTGTCCCAGGAAGGGGAAACTTTATTGACACATTCCTGGGGTCAGATAAATCACATGATCACACTGACAGAACCACAGGCACATAGACACAGGCAACAGACCATGCACAATGTCGGCACTAGTACAGTGTATATCCACCTTTCGCAGCAATGCAGGCTGCTATTCTCCCATGGAGACGATCGTAGAGATGCTGGATGTAGTCCTGTGGAACGGCTTGCCATGCCATTTCCACCTGGCGCCTCAGTTGGACCAGCGTTCGTGCTGGACGTGCAGACCGCGTGAGACGACGCTTCATCCAGTCCCAAACATGCTCAACGGGGGACAGATCCGGAGATCTTGCTGGCCAGGGTAGTTGACTTACACCTTCTAGAGCACGTTGGGTGGCACGGGATACATGCGGACGTGCATTGTCCTGTTGGAACAGCAAGTTCCCTTGCCGGTCTAGGAATGGTAGAACGATGGGTTCGATGACGGTTTGGATGTACCGTGCACTATTCAGTGTCCCCTCGACGATCACCAGTGGTGTACGGCCAGTGTAGGAGATCGCTCCCCACACCATGATGCCGGGTGTTGGACCTGTGTGCCTCGGTCGTATGCAGTCCTGATTGTGGCGCTCACCTGCACGGCGCCAAACACGCATACGACCATCATTGGCACCAAGGCAGAAGCGACTCTCATCGCTGAAGACGACACGTCTCCATTCGTCCCTCCATTCACGCCTGTCGCGACACCACTGGAGGCGGGCTGCACTATGTTGGGGCGTGAGCGGAAGACGGCCAAAAGGTGTACGGGACCGTAGCCCAGGTTAATGGAGACGGTTGCGAATGGTCCTCGCCGATAACCCAGGAGCAACAGTGTCCCTAATTTGCTGGGAAGTGGCGGTGCGGTCCCCTACGGCACTGCGTAGGATCCTACGGTCTTGGCGGGCATCCGTGCGTCGCTGCGGTCCGGTCCCAGGTCGACGGGCACGTGCACCTTCCGCCGACCACTGGCGACAACATCGATACGGTTCACGTCCACGCTGTCGCGGCATGCTACCAGTGTTAAAGACTGCGATGGAGCTCCGTATGCCACGGCAAACTGGCTGACACTGACGGCGGCGGTGCACAAATGCTGCGCAGCTAGCGCCATTCGACGGCCAACACCGCGGTTCCTGGTGTGTCCGCTGTGCCGTGCGTGTGATCATTGCTTGTACAGCCCTCTCGCAGTGTCCGGAGCAAGTATGGTGGGTCTGACACACCGGTGTCAATGTGTTCTTTTTTCCATTTCCAGGAGTGTAGGTTCCATCGCTACCACATCTCTCTCCATCAAGAGCTGCATAGGAACGATTATGAGAATCGTATTAACTCACGTACATGGGAATTAAGACAGGATACTCCAAATATATCACGTTTCTTGTTTAGTGTCGAAACCACATTCACCAATTATTGCCAGAAAAATCACCGAAACATGTAATATTGATCTCTTGGCAATCTCCGGAGGCTTCGTGAAGTGAAACGTCAGCGCTCATGGAGTGTAAACGTGTGGTGTGGGATAGTGAACCATCAGCTCATAAGCCTGTGTTTCATAGACGGAACACTGAACGTTTGCAAGTATGGCAGCCTCCTAACAGACCATTTGCAACGAATACTTGGAGACGTTCCTCTGTACACTGTGAGGAACCTGTGATACCAACATGAGGGCTGTCCAGCCCATACTGCACGAAGTACTACAGCATGTCTTCAGGAACTGTTTGCAGTTCGTTGGATTCGACGCAGAGGATCTGTCCCTTGGCTGGCCCACTCCAACCGTGCGACCGCTACGGTCGCAGGTTCGAATCCTGCCTCGGGCATGGATGTGTGTGATGTTCTTAGGTTAGTTAGGTTTAAGTAGTTCTAAGTTCTAGGGGACTGATGACCTCAGATGTTAAGTCCCATAGTGCTCAGAGCCATTTGAACCATTTGGCTCACTCCCCAGTTTGACACCTGTAGCCTTTTTCTGTGGGGAAATCTGAAAGACAGAGTCTACAAGGGCATACCAACTACAGCCAATGATTTGCATCAGTATATAATGCAATCTACTCAGACATATTCGCTGAAATACTAGCACATGTGAAACAGTCGTTCCATACCAGAATGGAAGCATGTATTGCCGCTGCCGGTGGTCAAATGGTTCAAATGGCTCTGAGCACTATGGGACTTAATATCTGAGGTCATCAGTCCACTAGAACTTAGAACTACTTAAACCTAACTAACTGAAGGACATCACACACATTCATGCCCGAGGCAGGATTCGAACCTGCGACGGTAGCAGTCGCGCGGTTCAGTACTGAAGCGCCTAGAACCGCTCGGCCAACTATGCTTGCGCCGGTGGTCATTTTGAACACAACACGTGCCGTTCGGTTGTCTCGTTACTGGTCAGAAACCACATAACTAATATGTGCACATTTGTTGTTCTTTAATGTGCGCTACCCAGGTACTGTACGAGTGACGGTGTGGGAAGTTTTGAAAATAAGGTATCTTGTGAAAGGCACGCACTAGAATCGTGCAATAACCTCCACTGAAATTCTAACTGACCCTACGTTCTGTATGTTAATGTCAATAGGCATTGTTACATTTAAAAAAATGTATGTTTGCTCAAGAACAACACATTATAAGTACTGCTACAATCTGTTGACTAACTAACAATACAAGCCTCTGATTACCAGTCCGTTCTGTGAAAACCGCACATCAGTAACAGTTGCAAATTTTACGTCATTCCCTCCATGTATATAAATGTGTGTGTGTGTGTGTGTGTGTGTGTGTGTGTGTGTGTGTGTGTGTGTGTGTATTTCTGTGTGTGAATGCCTTTTTCCTTCACATGTGGTTCGTCTACCAGCACTACTGCTACGTCTCGTTATCCATGTAAAGGACCGTTACAGAGTATCATAGTTTATGGATATGACAGGAAAAGTCATTCGAAGCAAAACATGAGTTCTGAAATGCGTATCTTAAGAACCATGAAAAATTCTTTACCTCCGATATTGTGAAACAAATCCCTTCTACGGAAAGCTCTTTGGTTTCCATATTTCGGGTGGAGGTAGTACGGAAAAAAGCTCTGGGAACATGGGTTCTAAATTGCATACCTTAGGAGCTATGAGTACATGTTCAGTACAAGAGATATGTTTTACAGCGGCGAAAATAAGAAAAGTGTTCGTAACTCTTAAGAAATGCACTTTAAAGCCCACGTTTACTAAAAAAAATTTTCTTGTTTTGGTCCATACTATCACCTTTTAAAATCTGGAAAGCGAAGGGTAAGACATTACCGTTGTAAAAAGAAAATTGAATTGCATAAAATACTTTAAAAAGCAGAAATTAACATTAAATTTTTTATCATGGGAAACTTAGTAATTAGATTCTTTCGATACTAGTATTCGTAAACATAGTATCTCTCTTTGTCTGTATCAATTATCTCTGTATCTGCTAGTATCAGTTTTTAAAATGTCTACATGTATACTGGGTGCACATTTATAAAACCGACAAACTGCAGGGACGGTTTCCTGACTGGAAATGGAAGAAGAAAGGTCTACGAACATGTGTCTGGAAATGCATCGTTGTCACGGTACGTGCGCTGACGAATGAAAGTTCGTCTGACAACGAGTGTGTGCTCCATGTGTTCCAGGCTGTGTGACTGACGCAGCGTTTTTTTTTTTTTTCACTCCATTTCCAACCAGGAATCCTTCCCTGCAGTTTGTCGGTTTTGTTAATGTTCACACATTATAACTTTTCTAGTAAGGTACAAAGAAGTTAAAAAGAGATACATGTATGAATATAAGTTCTGTATTAAATAAGAAGAAATTAACAAAAATGTATTGTAAATTTCTCTAAAAATTTATTAATATAAGAGCAACAAATGTTAGAAATGTACTGTAAAAATTTTGAAAAATCCATGTTAATAAACCAGAAATTAGTATCTTATATTCCTGTCATTATTTACAAAAGAACCTACACTCTGTTCCCAAATAATTCTTTCACTAGGCATACAGACTTCATATTACGAGTTCTTTGCATTTGCTGTAGTAGTAAAACAGAGGATGGTGTTTCCCACCATTTTAATTTGTCTGTTGGCCTAGAGATGAAAGACTGTAGGAGAGATGTTCCTACCTTCCTATTGGCCCAGAGCAGCAGGAGGAGGGTAATGTCGTCCTCAGTCCTAGAACCGGTACAGGGGACGGGTAACCTTCATTTTTATATGACACATTTGCCAAAGATGTATTGGCGGGGCATCAGGTTTCATGTTGACCTTGAATACGAATATACCACGTACTATTGCCTTACAAGTAGGGGCAGCAGAATGGGAGGTCACGTAAATGGTGCCGGCCGGAGTGGCCGAGCGGTTCTAGCCGCTATAGTCTGGAACCGCGCGGCCGCTACGGACGCAGGTTCGAATCCTCCCTCGGGCATGGCTGTGTGTGATGTCCTTAGGTTAGTTAGGTTTAAGTAGTTCTAAGTTCTAGTGGACTGATGACCTTAGAAGTTAAGTCCCATAGTGCTCAGAGCCATTTTTGAACGTAAATGGTATCAGGTTACAGGCTGACCTTGAATGTACCACATACTAATACATGAGACAGAGCGTGGTGTCAGATTACTCTGTGGCCTTGAATTTGGGTCTAGAACTCTCCTTCATATAATACTACTCTTGATTATTTGGTACCATTGGGATCTGTCTCAGTGTTTTTCAGCAAAGTATACTGTACGTTAACCACAATTTAGAGCAGTATGAATGGGTTTACAGATGAGGAATTGGGTACTATGCAATTCGTGTGTGAGTTCATGATGCTATGTAAGAGCAGCACAAAGACTTCATGCTGAACTGTTCTTGCAATGACGACAACCTCATCACCGTAGTTTTGCATGTTTACAAATTCTGTGTTTTGTATTGTACATTTTCTTGTCTACATATGCGTATCTGCAGTTCTGAAACTATTTTCACAGACACTGAGAAAGCTGGGTGGCAAATCATATAAATGGCCTTGATTTCCTAATACCATAATATACCCAAAAATCTACAAAATTAGGACAGTTGAGTACGTAGTTACCCTGTAGAATCGCTGGAAAGGTCTTCCACTACGCAGCAGGTTGTGTGCAGCTATGAAACCTCCTGACATATTAACAGTGTTCATTGACGGACATTGAACCTGGTGCCTTGGGATGCTCTAACTGAATGAACCCTCCACTCATGACTTGTGATCTGTATCCAGTTCTTTAACTCTTCCAGAAAATCTCTACTGCTCTCCAGTCTCCACGGAGAATCTCGTGCGTACCACGGTGGCTTAGGACGCCTAGGATATCAGTAAGAGCATTCTCCACCATACACAAGGATCCACATCGATTCCTGGTCTGGCAGGAATCCCTTAGAATGCATTGTCTGTATTGATACCAATTGGATGAGATGGCTACTGAAGTTTCTTCTTGTTTTGGAGTGGCTGATTTGTAAATTATGGTAAATCAAAGCAACTGTGGTCTACTTAGTAAATGACCTCTTATCATAATTTACCGCCGGCCGGAGTGGCCGAGCGGTTAAAGGCGCTACAGTCTGGAACCGCACGACCGCTACGGTCGCAGGTTCGAATCCTGCCTCGGGCATGGATGTGTGTGATGTCCTTAGGTTAGTTAGGTTTAAGTAGTTGTAAGTTCTAGGGGACTTATGACCACAGCAGTTGAGTCCCATAGTGCTCAGAGCCATTTGAACCATAATTTACCTCGTTGAGGAAATCTAAGTTCCATATTCCAGGATCCAGTCTACTGACTTAATATTTTTAAGTAAACATAGAGTAAACAAATTAAAGTTTTACTTACCACTGTTGTTCATGAGGCAAGGGAGGTCTCTGACGCCACACTGCCGAATATTTTCTGCAAGGTAAATACTTTCTTGTTAATTGCCATGTCACTTCTTTTGGAAACATACACATACGTACATGTAAGTACAGTAAATGTATTCGCAATTGCGAATATGGAAGACCATCAACATGTATGAATGTCTAAAGGTACATTGCATCGTAATTCGGAATAACAAAGGCGCTGCAGGATCGTATTTATCCGCCGACACCGGGCAAAAGACTTTAAAGTCGCCTGTACGGGAGTGTACAAAATGGATGCACGAATACACGCTGCAGACACATATAGAAGTTTGGGTCTGGGTGGGAGTTGTGCACAGACAGCCAAATGGTGCCAGCACGGTAGATCAGCGTGTTCGGTCAGAGGGTTAGCTGCTCTCTGTAATAAAAGACTGTTTGAATGGGTCAACGTGGAACTTGAACAAGCGTCGTGGGGCGTCCGCCCTGAACAAATGCAACGACCAATAACGAACAAAATAAGACAAAATAAAAAAAAACTGGTAAGGCGACCGCTCGCGAAGAGCGTGAAATCCGGGTTCGACTCCCGGTGCAGCGTAATTTTTCACTGTCGCCGTTTCATTCTGCAGCTGGTGGTTGTCCATATTCGCAGTTGCGAATACATTTAATGTATTGCATAACAGCTGTACTCGCCACAGTGCCTGTTCCTTTGGACTTATATGCTTGTTCAAAGATACATTGCGTCGTACTTCGCAATAACACAGGCACTGCAATATCGCATATATGTAAGTAGTACACCTGTGGGTGTTGTTGAAGAGCCTGTAGTGTTGCCAGATTATTCCCCGCCACTTTTATCTCATGACATCGTCGATGACATCGTGCAACATGAAAGAATTTCTAGCTCTGTGACATCGGCCAGGGACATTATTTTGAAACTGGCAGGATAGTGAAAAAATGGTGAAAAATAAATACAAGAAAATTGTGCTAAGGTGTACCCCCCACGCACCCCCACCCAAAATCCCATGAGTTCATTGTGGCAGTATGGTTGTTGCTTTAGGTATAAATTGGTATGAAATTAAAAAAAAGTAGATGGGACATAGTGACCAACGGCCTTGCCGCAGTGATAACACCGGTTCCCATCAGATCACCGAAGTTAAGCGCTGTCGAGCTGGGCTAGCACTTGGATGGATGACCATCCGATCTGCCGAGCGCTGTTGGCAAGTGGGGTGCACTCAGCCCTTGTGATGTAAACTGAGGAGTTACTTGATTGAGTAGTAACGGCTCCAGTCTCATCAACTGACATACGGCTGGGAGAGCGGTGCGCTGACAACATTCCCCTCCGTATCCACATCCAGTGACGCCTTTGAGCTGAGGATTACACGGCGGCCGGTCGGTACCGTTGGGCCTTCATGGCCTGTTCAGGCGGAGTTTGGTTTCTGGATGGGACAAAGTCCTGTTGGTGCGAAATTCAAAAATCCAAAATCTCAATCCTAGATGGTAGACCTGAGGATACTAGGACAGTCTGTAAGGTTTTAAGATTACCTCCTCTCTATGACGTCTGAATTCGATGCGGTGATCCAAGATGGCGATCTGGGCACAATACGACAGTCTGTATGACATAAGGATCCATGGTGATGATCGGCTATTCTGACTTCAGTATATTAGGACAGTCTGAATGATATCAAAATCGACGATGGTGATCTGAGCTGGCGATCCCAAAAGGCGACCTGCACATACTGGGACAGTCCACATGCCTGGCAGGCACATGGATCCAAGACAAAGGACCTGGGTAAACTGGGAAAGCTTGCATGGTTCTCAGATCACAAATCCTAAGTTGAAAATGGTGATAAATTAAGAAATCTTTGGTTTTACCGACGCCTATAGCTCACTCGCAAAATAGTTTAAGGGCACTTGCGCAGTATGTAAGTAATTTCCTCTCAGACCTCTGTCGCTGCAATTTAAACAGATCTGTTCCAAAGTTTGAAATTCAAGCGCTGACGCTTGTCAATTTCGTGTGTGGTAGAATAGGACCGGGAGAAGTTTATACTTTCGTCTTTATTAAACGGATACCACATGGGGGGGGGGGGGGGGGAGAGCCCATCACACTCCGCATGACTTAAGTTAAAACGGCTAGAAAATTGGAAAATTCAAGCAGCATTCATTGGCTTTAGGCCATGTTCAGAAACGCAAGCAACTTCAAAATGACCATACATCACGTAGCATCATATGATTTCACACGTCTCAGAGGGAAATTGAAAAATTAAGCTCACACCTTCTCTACAGGGAACTTGTGCAATGACTCAAAGGCCGAGGAAAAGAAAACACAATTTATTTTAATATTCACCACGAAATGTTAATGTGTGGCCGCTATTAAAGCAGCAGTGACCGGCCACGTTGACATGAAAACCACAGTTCTGTCAAACATATAAACCTTATGTACACACCCCATATCTACCAAACACATTCAGTACTAAACACATGTATACGTAATGCCAACTCGATCATCGAAAACTGCAAAAACACACATGTTCAGAAGAATGATATTTTTACGAGAATAATGCCTGTAACATAAGTGTATGTGGTATTTTTGTTTCAAATCAAGTTCTCACTTTTACTTTTAAAACACTTTATTTAAAATATACACATGTTGACTTTATTAAAACAGGCGCACGAAGACTGACTAATGCGCCTCAACACACACACATATATACACAAACATCTGTCACCACAATCGATATTTCTCGAACATACTCGATATCCGATATAAATGTATTACAATTCCAACACGCCTCCTTACATTTATATCGCGATGTTTAACATATTCCTAATTTTAATGAATTTTTCTTTACATAACGACTTTGAGAATATATCTGCAACATTTTCATTCGAATCTACTTTAACAATATCAATGAGTCCCTGTAAATAATACTCATGCACAAAATGGTAATGTACTTCTATATATTTTGAATTCTTTGTGAAATTACCAAACTTCGCTATATTTAATGCTCCTGAATTATCTTCATATATGACAATAGGTTTTTCAAATTTAACATTAAAAATGTCTAAAATATCATGTACAAGTTTCACCTCGCTTACAGCTTCAGACAATGCTACATATTCTGCAAAAGTTGAAGCCTTTGTGACACTCGCTTGTTTTCTTGACTTCCAAAATACAACATTACTAAATAATCTAATTACATAACCAGAAGTTGACTTTCTATCCACACTATCACCTGCCCAATCTGAATCCACAAAACAATCTAATATCTCAGCACCTTCATTCCTACAATAGTTTAATTTCAAATCTTTAGTTAAATATAAATATTTCAAAATTCTCAAAACATATTTAAAATGAGTACTACTGTAACAACCTTGGAATCTGCTCAAGTAATTCACACTATAGCTAATATCTGGTCTAGTACCCGAACTTATGTACAAGAGTGCACCTATCAAGTTTCTATATCTAACGTCATTACAATCTTTATACGCTGGTTCTAACTTTAAATTTACTTCCATTGGAGTTTTGTACAAGATCGAATCTTCAATTTTATATTTCGCAGCTAACGAAACAATGTATTTTTCTTGACTCAAACTCATAACTCTTGTTTCATAATCATAATTAATATCGATTCCAAGATATCTTTTTACCTCACCTAAATCTTTCATATTAAATCGCTTTGACAATAAGTTCTTAATCTTAACAATTTTTTCTTTTCTCACACAGCAAATGAGCAAATCGTCGACAAAAATAATCAAGTAAATCAAGACATCTCCATCTCTCAATACATAAAGACAATAATCATATTTACTCCTTTTAAAACCTAAACTTCTTAAAAACTCATCAAGACAATTGTACCAAGCTCGTGAGCTTTCTCGCAAACCATACAATGCTTTATACAATTTACAGACTCTACCCGTACCATCATCATATCCTCTTGGCTGCTTTACATAAACTTCAGATAAAACTTTACAATTTAGAAACGCAGTCTCTACGTCCATTTGTTCTATAACCAAACCTTCTTGACAACAGTATGACAACAAAATCTTTAATGTTTGCATATTGGTTACTGGAGAATAAATATCCTCAACGATTTCTTTTTGTTGAAACCCCCTGACAACTAATCTTGCTTTGTAAACACCCTCTGATTTCTTTGTGAAAACCCACTTTACATCAATGGCTTCTTTATCAACTGGTTTATCTACTAATTCCCATGTTTTGTTTTTGTTCAAACAATCAATTTCCTTATTCATCGCTTTTTCCCAATAATTTGATTCGGCACTGTTAATCGCCTCCTCAAAGCTTTCCGGACTATTTGCACTGCAAAAGTTTACATAAATAAAATTGCTGTAAACATAATCATTTAATATTTTTGGTTTTCTTTCTCTAGATGATCTCCTCAACTCAAGTACTTTCTCTGATTCATGATTATCAGAAAGCTTTTCATTTTTCTCAATTTCCTTCTGTTTTTCTATTAGTTCAGTTTCATTTTCTATACTTTCGTGTTCAGAATCACTAGAATATTCACTTACTAAATCATAATCTTTAAACCCAATACATTTAACACCACTTTCAACAATGTCCACATGTCTAGCAACAACTATCTTATTATTTATTAGCACTCTGTAGCCTACTTCACAATAACCCATTAAAACCCCCAAATCGGCTTTCCTATCCCATTTCGACTTTCTCAGTTGCTCAGGTACTCTTACAAAAACTCTACTCCCATACAACTTCAAATGATTAACATTAGGTTTTTTTCCCAGTAATATCTCATAAGGAGTTTTCTTTTCAATGGTGTTAGCTAAAGTTCTGTTTTTGAGGTATGCTGCTGCACAAACCACTTCAGGCCAAAATCTCTTGTCTACTCGCGCTTCGGCTAGCAGACACCGTGACATGTCCATGATGGATCTGTTATACCTTTCAGCAGTACCATTAAGCTCATGCACATAAGGTGGACAAGCATTCAATACAATTCCTTTTTGTCTCACAAATTCATAGACATTTTCATTTAAATATTCCTTCCCATTGTCACATCTTATCTTTTTAACAGTTTTCCCAGTGAGATTCTCAACTTCATTAATATACTCTACAAAACATTTGTATACTTGATCTTTAGATTTTATGGTGTAAACACGAGCTGCCTTACTGTAATCATCAATGAAAGAAAGAAAATATCTTTCCCCATGCATTCCAGTAGTTGAGTGAGGCCCATTTAGATCTGTGTGAACAATTTCTAAGATTTCTTTTGCTTTGGTTCTGTTATTTTTAAAAGGAACATTATGCATTTTGTTTTCAATACAGATTTTACATTTCATAAATTCTGATTCTAGTTCTGAAGGAACCCCATCTAACAATTGATGTTTACATAAAGTATTTAGATAATTGAAATTAACGTGTCCCAAAATGCGGTGCCATTTTTCCTTTGCTGTCATATTATTGTCTTTACTCATAACATTAACATTAACTTCTCCTTTATTAATAGTACTACTCATTTTATACAACCGACCCTCTTTCCATGCAATCGCAATCAATCCATTAGCTTTATCAAAAATTTTTGCATTATTCCCTACCGATACAATTTTGTGATTATCTGTAATTTTAGCATAACTGATCAAGTTTTTGTCTATGTCTTTTACAAAGAAAACATTTCGCATATTAATTGGAACCATTTGATCATAGACAGGAAAATTACTAATTACATTACCAACTTTAGTAGCTTGCAAAATTTTTCCATCAGCAATTTTTACATTTATAGGTTGTTTTAAAGTTATACTCTTAGAAAAATATTCCTCATTATTAATAACATGATCAGTACAGCCACTGTCTAATAACCAATTGATTTGAATTTGATTGTTATTACTTGACTCTACTGTTCTATTTTGACCTATCATAGAATTAACCTCTGTTATAAAACTACTCATACCATGATCACTCTGATGGTAACCTTGCTTGCTGTGATGCCGACCGCTGCTAAAACCATGCTGCTCTCCTCGACCACGTTGCCTGCTGCCATAACCTCCACGCTGCATGTTGCCGTAATATCCACGCTGTACATTGCTATAGCCTCCACGCTGCATATTTCCATTACCTCTGTCGCTGCTTTGAAAATGTACTCCACGATGCCATGTGCCTCTGTTACTTGTTCTTCCCTGGTTACAATCACGTTTGAAGTGACCTGCTTTGCCGCATCGATAACATACTTGCTCCTGATTTCTTGAATTCAATTTTCTTTCTGTGTGAAATGCATTTGATTTTACCTCTTCATTTCCAGTTTTTGCATTCAATAATTGAATCTTACTTTTAACGTATTCAACTGTCTGGTCCTCTTCCTTCAAGACGTCCACTAAGTCCCCAATATAGCTCATTGACTCTGGTAACGTTCGCAGCATATAATTTAACTTCTCCTTTTCCGTTACTTTAGCGCCTGCAGATTTCAGCTCATTTACAGTTTTTTCAAATGCACTGAAAAATGTCCCCGTATCACTGTAATCACTTAACCTCAATTTGTCCAACTTGTTTCTGCATAATATTTGAAGGGCTGTAGACTCTTTCGAATATAATTCATCAAATTTCTTCATGATCTCGAAAGCACTTTCTCTGTCACTCACGAATTCTAGTTGCTTATTTGTGATTGCACCATAAATATAGTTGATAGCCTTCAAGTCCTCTTCATCCCACGTTTCGTTGTCTGAACTCACTTTTGCCCTCGTAGTCACTGTATGGCATTTCTTCATTTTAAGGTACATGATTATCCGCTGCTTCCAGTTCCCATAGTCTTCGCCATCAAATACAGGAATAGTTATATCAGCCATGTCGAACTTTCTGAATAACACGCGACGGCCACAATATAATATTTAACTTCTACTTTTCTTTTCAACAACCACGCTCTGCTACCATGTTTCAAATCAAGTTCTCACTTTTACTTTTAAAACACTTTATTTAAAATATACACATGTTGACTTTATTAAAACAGGCGCACGAAGACTGACTAATGCGCCTCAACACACACACATATATACACAAACATCTGTCACCACAATCGATATTTCTCGAACATACTCGATATCCGATATAAATGTATTACAATTCCAACAATTTTAACAGGAAAAACTAATCAACAGTGCTAGGCGCAAGATTAACGCGTCTCCAGTAGTATGAAAAGCGTAGCAGTGTAGGCCAGAACGGTACATTGACACACAATAACGTGGCCTGTTCGTAAACGGGACTAATGACCTCAGCAGTCGAGTCCCATAGTGCTCAGAGCCATTTTGTTCGTAAACGTCTGAGTGACGCGTATGCAACCGGACAAGATGCTCATAGAGGCACATCTCAAGGCTCACCAGTGAGGCCACCCATCACAACACAAACTGTAAAATGCTGGCATTACTCGTAATCACTCTGGACGCATTGTTATTAGTTAGCCGGCCGGAGTGGCCGAGCGGTTCTAGGCGCTACAGTCTGGAACCGCGCCACCGCTACGGTCGCAGGTTCGAATCCTGCCTCGGGCATGGATGTGTGTGATGTCCTTAGGTTAGTTAGGTTTAAGTAGTTCAAAGTTCTAGGGGACTGATGACCACAGCAGTTAAGTCCCATAGTGCTCAGAGCCATTTGAACCATTTTGTTATTAGTTACACGGACGTTAGCAACGCCTATGAGATTAAGAGTGTACAAAAGCTATGACCCATGTACAATTTGTAACGAGTACAGAGATACTACAGTCCGTTTCTTTCCCTTTCTCTTTTGCAATGAAAATTCTCGGAGAATTTGATGTTCAATGTGGCAGTTCTATTATCTACTGTCACGGACATGCAGTTTCTAACGATGCAATAAAATGAGAACAAGACATTGAAGCAATTCAGAGGTCTGTGAATGCTCTTTTCATGAAACAGTATAGTGAAAGTTTAGAGAACCAACATTCACAACAGGTTGCAAAACGATTTACAACAACGACGTATATCTCACGTAAGGACCTCCAAGAAATGTTCAAATGGTTCAAATGGCTCTGAGCGCTATGGGACTTAACTGCTGTGGTCATCAGTCCCCTAGAACTTAAACCTAACTAACCTAAGGACATCACACACATCCATGCCCGAGGCAGGATTCGAACCTGTGACCGTAGCGGCAAGAAATGTGAAATTAGGGATCATAAGGAAGCACATAGTCGGTTTATTCGACTGGCTGATTCTTTTTACACAAAGTCTAACGCCAAAATCCCATAGACAGTCAACGTTTGCGATAAGGACGTATAGTTGCGTGCATTAACCGCAAGTGAGTTCATGAAAAAATGGGAAAACTTGTTAAGAGCGTGTTGGTCCACCTTCTTTTTCTTTGTTACATGAAATGGACAAGCTCTTGATAGGGTGAAAGGAAGTGAAACGTAATTTCTGAATCGACAGACGATTCAACATTATTAATGAGTGAAACATGTTGTTGTTGTGGTCTTCAGTCCTGAGACTGGTTTGATGCAGCTCTCCGTGCTACTCTATCCTGTGCAAGCTTCTTCATCTCCCAGTACCTACTGCAACCTACATCCTTCTGAATCTGCTTAGTGTATTGATCTCTTGGTCTCCCTCTACGATTTTTACCCTCCACGCTGCCCTCCAATGCTAAATTTGTGATCCCTCGATGCCTCAGAACATGTCCTACCAACCGATCCCTTCTTCTAGTCAAGTTGTGCAACAAACTTCTCTTCTCCCCAATCCTATTCAATACCTCCTCATTAGTTACGTGATCTACCCACCTTATCTTCAGCATTCTTCTGTAGCACCACATTTCGAAAGCTTCTATTCTCTTCTTGTCCAAACTAGTCATCGTCCATGTCTCACTTCCATACATGGCTACACTCCATACAAATACTTTCAGAAACGACTTCCTGACACCTAAATCTATATTGGATGTTAACAAATTTCTCTTCTTCAGAAACGCTTTCCTTGCCATTGCCAGTCTACATTTTATATCCTCTCTACTTCGACCATCATCGGTTATTTTACTCCCTAAATAGCAAAACTCCTTTACTACTTTAAGTGTCTCATTTCCTAATCTAATTCCCTCAGCATCACCCGACTTAATTTAACTACATTCCATTATCCTCGTTTTGCTTTTGTTGATGTTCATCTTATATCCTCCTTTCAAGACACTGTCCATTCCGTTCAACTGCTCTTCCAAGTCCTTTGCTGTGTCTTACAGAATTACAATGTCATCGGCGAACCTCAAAGTTTTTACTTCTTCTCCATGAATTTTAATACCTACTCCGAATTTGTCTTTTGTTTCCATTACTGCTTGCTCAATATACAGATTGAATAACATCGGGGAGAGGCTACAACCCTGTCTCACTCCTTTCCCAACCACTGCTTCCCTTTCATGCCCCTCGACTCTTATAACTGCCATCTGGTTTCTGTACAAATTGTAAATAGCCTTTCGCTCCCTGTATTTTACCCCTGCCACCTTCAGAATTTGAAAGAGAGTATTCCAGTCAACATTGTCAAAAGCTTTCTCTAAGTCTACAAATGCTAGAAATGTAGGTTTGCCTTTTCTTAATCTTTCTTCCAAGATAAGTCGTAAGGTCAGTATTGCCTCACGTGTTCCAACATTTCTACGGAATCCAAACTGATCTTCCCCGAGGTCGGCTTCTACCAGTTTTTCCATTCGTCTGTAAAGAATTCGCGTTAGTATTTTGCAGCTGTGACTTATTAAACTGATAGTTCGGTAACTTTCACATCTGTCAACACCTGCTTTCTTTGGGATTGGAATTATTATATTCTTCTTAAAGTCTGAGGGAGTGAAACATATTGAGATGAAAATGTTTTCTGTTGAATACGATGAAATGGACACAAAGTGAGCAACAATACGCCCAGGCGGGGCATAAGGCTTCGTGTGGTGCGGTCACCAAGTGTACAGGAGTGGGTATTCGGCTCCGAAAGCCTACACTGATGATGTTTCGCTGAATGGTTCGCACGCTGACACTTGTTGATGGCCCAGCACTGAAATCTGCAACAATTTGCAGAAGGATTGCACTTCTGTCACGTTGAACGATTCTCTTCAGTCGTCGTTGGTCCCGTTCTTACAGGATCTTTCTCCGGCCGCAGCGATGTCGGAAATTTGATGTTTTAACGCATTCCCGATATTCACGGTATACTCGTAAAATTGTCGTATGGGAAATCCCCACTTCATCGCTACCGCAGAGATGCTGTGTGGCATCGCTCGTGCGCCGACTATAACACCACGTTCAAAGTTTTGATAACCTGCCATTGTAGCAGCAGTAACCGATCTAACAACTGCCTCAGACTCATGTTGTCTTATATAGGCGTTGCCGACCGCAGCGCCGTATTCTGTCTATTTACATATCTCTGTATTTCAATACGCATGCTTATACCAGTTTCTTTGGCGCTTGAGTGTAAAACCTCTAACATTTCCAGTGGACAAAGGAGTGGTAACAAAGGAGGAAACCAAAGGTGTACATTATTTGTGATTTGTTCTGACTTTTGTAATCGTTTGATGTGGTTGTAAAAGCCACTTTTCAAGAAATAATTATGTGTAATGATTATCTTGGCTTCACCTAGTTCAGAACATTCCTTTTGTGCTGTTTGTTTATCATGTAGCCATGCCTGGCGGTAGGATCACGTAGACAATCAGATTTATTAATTTTCTTTCTTTTTATTTGATGTCAGCATCCTATGTCACCCGTTATACATAACTGAATCACAGTTATATCTGTGATGTGTGTATCTGTGGTTGATTAAAAGTGCATGTGTGATCGTAGGATCAAAATAACTTTCTTGGTTCTCATAGTAGAAGTGTGGAAATGCCACTGAATTTTAGCCTCAAGGCCGGCTTGCGACATAACTGGTGAGACAACAGTTTATCCCGCTCTTTTTAGAGGTTCGTCTTCCGATGGGTCAGTCTGGTCTGTGGATGAACTGTGGAATTTAACATTGAACTCATGTTAATATTTTGTAAAGAAAACGGATGGTTGGTCAGAGAAATGGGAGCAGTTTCCTTGAACAACATGAATGGCTACCAGCCAGTTTCAGTGGCAACCGCTAGGTATTTATTGATTGGCGACTCCATGTTGTCTTGTGCCCTACGACCAGATAACAGGTATACTTGAAAAAAGAGACAGCATTGGTCGTATATTTTTTACTATCGCAAAATCGATTTTCTGTCACTGAGTGACCATCTTCAGTGCTATATTGTATAACTTAAATTAGGATGCACTGTTGTCACTAAGCTTACGGCAATCACATAGACTGACTATGTCTATGTGATTGCCGTAAGCTTAGTGACAACAGTGCATCCTAATTTAAGTTATACAATATAGCACTGAAGACGGTCACTCAGTGACAGAAAATCGATTTTGCGATAGTAAAAAATATACGACCAATGCTGTCTCTTTTTTCAAGTATACCCGCTAGGTATTTGTTATAAATATTAGGCTTTGCTTTGCTTTGTGAAATTACACTACTGGCCATTAAAATTGCTACACCACGAAGATGACTTTCTACAGACGCGAAATTTAATCGACAGGAAGAAGACGCTGTGATATGAAAATGATTAGCTTTTCAGAGCATTCATACAAGGTTGGCGCCGGTGGCGACACCTACAACGTGCTGACATGAGGAAAGTTTCCAACAGATTTCTCATACACAAATAGCAGTTGACCGGCGTTGCCTCGTGAAACGTTGTTGTGATGCCTCGTGTAAGGAGGAGAAATGCGTACCATCACGTTTACGACTTTGATAAAGGTCGGATTGTAGCCTATCGCGATTGCGGTTTATCGTATCGCGACATTGCTGCTCGCGTCCACAGCGGTAGTGTTCTCGCTTCCCGCGCACGGGGTCCGGGGTTCGATTCCCGGCGGGGTCAGGGATTTTCTCTGCCTCGTGATGACTGGGTGTTGTGTGTTCATCATCATTTCATCATCATTGACACATGCAAGTCGCCGAAGTGGCGTGAACTAAAAAGAACTTGCAATCCGACGGCCGAACTTCCCCACATGGGGCCTCCCGGCCAACAATGCCATATGCACATTTCATTTCATTTCATTGCTGCTCGCGTTGGTCGAGATCCAATGACTGTTAGCAGAATATGGAATTTGTGGGTTCAGGAGGGCAATACGGAACGCCGTGCTGGATCCCAATGGCATCGTGTCACTAGCAGTCGAGATGACAGGCAACTTATCTGCATGGCTTTAAGGGATCGTGCAGCCACGTCTCCCCCCTGAGTCAACAGATGGGGACGTTTGCAAGACAACAACCATTTGCACGAACAGTTCCACGACGTTTGCAGCAGCATTGACTATCAGCTCGGAGACCATGGCTGCGGTTACCCTTGACGCTGCATCACAGACAGGAGCGCCTGCGATGGTGTACTCAACGACGAACCTGGGTGCACGAATGGCAAAACGTCAATTTTTCGGTTGAATCCAGGTTCTGTTTACAGCATCATGATGGTCACATCCGTGTTTGGCGACATCGCTGTGAACGCACATTGGAAGTTCGTCATCGGCATACTGGCGTGTCACCCGGCGTGATGGTATGGGGTGCCTTCGGTTACACGTCTCGGTCACCTCTTGTTCGCATTGAGGCACTTTGAACAGTGGACGTTACATTTCAGATGTGTTACGACCCGTCGCTCCATCCTTCATTCGATCCCTGCGATACCCTACATTTAAGCAGGATAATACACGACCGCATGTTGCAGGTCCTGTACGGGCCTTTCTTGATACAGAAAATGTTCGACTGCTGCCCTGGCCAGCACATTCTCCATATCTCTCACCAATTGAAAACGTCTGGTCAATGGTGGCCCAGCAACTGGCTCGTCACAATACGCCAGTCACAACTCTTGATGAACTGTAGTATCGTGTTGAAGCTGCATGGGCAGCTGTGCCTGTACACGCCATCCAAGCTCTGTTTGACTCAATGCCCAGGCGTATGAAGGCCGTTATTACGGCCAGAGGTACTGATTTCTGGGTACTGATTTCTCAGGATGCGTGAAAATGTAATCACATGTCAATTCTAGTATAATATATTTGTGTAATGAATACCCGTTTATCACCTGCATTTCGTTTTGGTGTAGCAATTTTATTGTCCAGTAGTTTACCTTCAAGTGACTCTCTATCACAGCTTCTTAATCATTACGATTCTGAAGAATTTTGTGTGTTTCGTTTTATTTGCACTGTTACAATAATAATTAAAAATTTTGTTGTGGACCACTATGGTTAAGATTTCCCCCTGGGTTCTCATGAGCTTGTCAGTGTACATAAAAAAACAGTGATATAATACAATAACAACCAATGCAACGCGATTTCTCTTATCGGTACTGGTGTAACGGCTGGCATGTACCCCAGGGACCTTGCATGAAAGAATTATTTGTGATGGTTAACCTGGCCTGACCTACTTCAGCAAACTGCTTTTCTGTGAATTGCTTTTCATGTAGCACTCTATACGGCATACAATGTTCCCCATCATCTATAACGGTTACCTCTGTGATGTACCAAGTGCATGTGCAACCGTAAAATTAGAGCAGCTTTGGGGTTTTCATTTCAGAAGTGTGGAAATATCATTTGGTATTAAGCCCCGAACTTGTGACGTGTCTGGTTGTGACAACAGTTTGTTCCGTTCTTTTAAAAATTCGTCTTGTAACTGGGTAGTCAGATCAGTGTGTGAACTGTGGAATTATCCTCAGACTGCTTGTTCAAAAATCATACTGTGTACTGATCGGGGTCGTGAGCAATTGCCACTGACATTTTTGGCAGAAGCGTTTGGTATTATGAAGTTGTTTTTCATGATGACTGACCATCTTCCACGCTTACTCAGGGCTGTCGAACCAGACCATAACATCTCGGAAGTTGTAGATAAAAATTTTTGTGGTCAGTTACTAGTCGTCTGTCGGTATGGTTAGTTACACGTGCTGCTACCTAGGAAAAACAATTTAGTAGTCGTCTGTCGGTATGGTTAGTTACACGTGCCTCTACCTAGGAAAAACAATTAGTTTGGATTCTAGTTAGACGTTCCGATTAAGAATCTAGTTAATCTGTGAAGTAATTAAATTCTGTTATGAAATGAATTGCGTGTGTTTTGACGTTAACGATTTTCAGTTAGTCTTTGTAAGGGTGACATATTTTCATTATCCATCTGCGATAGGATCTTAACAGTGTGCTGTACAAATTTTCTCAGACAGCATGAACAGTTAACTTACTGTCAAGATTTGACGGTAACCACTCAGAATTTGTGATGATTATTAGGAATTTCGTTGCTTGGTGAACTTATCTTGCAGTGATTTCGCTTCCCAGGTGTAGCGAGTGTTTGAATTTTAATGTATTCACAAGAGCAGTCGTGTTAGAGTATATTTCGGTAGCTTTTCGTCGACGTGCATTACACCACTCCCTTAAACCTCCCGCTATTGGCCGGCCGGTGTGGCCATGCGGTTCTAAGCGCGTCAGTTTGGAACCGCGTGACCGCTACGGTCGCAGGTTCGAATCCTGCCTCGGGCATGGATGTGTGTGATGTCCTTAGGTTAGTTAGGTTTAAGTAGTTCTAAGTTCTAGGGGACTGATGACCTCCGTAGTTAAGTCCCATAGTGCTCAGAACCATTTGAACCATTTGAACCTCCCGCTATTTGTGAGAATAGCTGACCTACTTCAGAAATACTCTTTTAAATTGTTACTGAAATTCATTCTGTAATCAGTCGTGATGAAGTCGGTTAGTCATATTCGGTAGCATATTGTAGGTAAACCATAGTGCCAAATTTCAGTATATTCTCTTACCGACTCCAGTTGATATTGCACTTAGTGTAACAAACCAAGACAGTGGCATTTTTTGATCCCAATAAAAAGTACAGTAGCTTCATAAAGTCCATTAATTATGTCTTAAGATGTGGCTGTATTTTCAATAGTACTAAGGTTCACATTTAAAGAGAAGAAGATTGTTCACAGCAACAATTGAAAGGGCAATGACATCTTTCATTTGGCAACGCCTTCCACTTTTTTTTTCACTGCAGTTCTGATTAGTCTTTATATTCGGTGAAATGTCTAAAATAGAAAATGTTTCTTGTAGGCGTCACACAATTCTGACTTGCATAAAACAAAATTGTAACTGTTGTTCTACAGTTTTGTGGTTGTATTTATCTTACGTGTTTTGGGGCCTTTCTTTCCGGCAGTCAGTGAAGGTATATTTTTCAATATGGAAGAGAAACCTTAGAGCCTGTTGATAGAATCATTATTATCATACACACTTTTCATGCATAGTGCGTTATGATGTTTTAACTCTTCAATTTTCTCTCATGTACACTGAAATATCAAACATTTTACGTCAACCATTGACCTTCTAAGACTGTGTTGGAACTCTCATACCAGTGCAAGCAGTTTCACTAGCTAATAACAGTGTTTTTTAAAACTGCCATGACTGAAGATCTCCCAGTGCTGGGCCGAAGTGTTTCTGCAGGTGAGGCTTTAAATGTTTCCTTTCAGAGACAGGAAGAGTAATGCCTTTTATCACCGTATGATGTGTCACTTGAGCCGGGGATTCACTTCGTTTGCAAAGACTTTTGTACTTTCTAATATCATTCCTATAAAATACCTCACCTTTTACACAGAGAGATTTTTTGTGCCTTGTCCGTTTTCTTCATACCAATTCTTTTGGTCATAGCTAATGGAAAATGTTATTGAAAAGAATGTTAGAACACATTAGCAACTTTAATTTTCAGTCATGCTATTTAAAAGCCACAATCAGATGCAAAAGAGTGCTATTATTATATAACATCTGTTAATAATCATCAGGACCTTTAGTATGTCATATGTCATAAATCCTTCATCAGTTCTGGACATAGAAAAGAGTGGTCTACAATCGGGAAAATTGTCTTTATTCATTGTTCTAATCTCCAGTTTAATGTTTATCTTGTTCTCTTTCTCACACTTGATCTGGGAGTTTCATCTATAGATGTTTCCATTTCGTAGCACAAGGTATGAAAGTCAAAATTTCAGTTCACCATTCGGAACAATATACACGTTATTCTAGGCAGCAATGAAAAATTCTAAGCTCACAGGAAACAGGATTGGTTTCGCACCTATAATGGTAAGAGGCCTGCGATTACGCAAAAAGATTGGTGTTGCCATCGTACAGATGAAATATTACGACTTTAAAGACTACACAGTGTATCGGATATTTTGCCTACTGATATGGTCGAAATATGACGTGATCTAACAACACAAGATTTTAGACAAAAAATGGGCGACATGAAGATTGTTGCTCATCCATAACATGGTCGGTTATGAATTTACTGCTTGCGAGACTTGGCCCGTTCTGTTACACAGACGGAAATTCAGTGCTCTGTAACACGAAACGTGGCCAATTTTGAAGTATATTCTTGTTTCAGGTATTAGTGATATATTTCTACTTTTAACCGGTAAGTTTAACTCAGTTTCGTAAAACTTACGACTTGGCCTGTTTTGATACTAGTCGCCTCATGTGTGGAAATCTTATGTCTCTTGGGTCTCAGTGAGCAGGCGTGGGGAAAATCATTATTTATATATTCCATGAAAATTAGTGCAATTAACGTAGGGGAAATAATTTTATTTAAATTTCTAGTTTTTATCATTTTTCTTATTTTTCATACAAATCTGAAAACGTTCTCCCGTTCTCAGCAGATGAACTTTTCCATGATGAACCATGAGCGAAGAAAAAAGCGTGGACTGGAATGTTAGTGATATCAAAGGGGAGACCTTTTCGCCGAACGAAATTATTTTCCTGCAGAACCCACCGATGTTAGTTAGAACCTGGGTGGAAGTTCCGGACACAGCCATAACTGCTGCTCAATGGACGAGACCCTTGGGAACCCCTACTGTGGGAGAGAGCCCACACTAAGTACTTATGGAAAATGGCCTGACATAGAGGGTGCAAGTCCAGTTCCACGAATCCGCAAGGTTAGGGAATGCTCATCTGCTACGACTGTATGCCATATGATCCAGCGGAGGTAGTAAGAATATTCTTGACCAAGCTACGTTATCGCCTCCTATAGTCATACCTGGGAGGTGTATGAACGCTGTGAGAGTGTTCCCCTGTCTCTTATAAGACAGTGGTTGTGACTGTGGCAGGGGGGCGTGAGAGCTGGTGTACTAAGTTGGAAATATTTTGACTCTAGACTATGGTTCATCAGGACGGAGAGATTGGTGGGAACTATCAATGAAATAGGAATGGTAACAAGGAGTACCATGGTTCCTGGAGACGCCGCTGACCTGTGAGCTTCTCTTACAGTGGTAGGTGTGATTTTGAGAGATATAAGAGCAGAGGTAGATGTGATGCACGACCGGAAATTGTAGAATTCTACAGCTGATCCAAGAAGTAATGGAACGGGATCGAATAAAAGGAACTGACCGGAGGAATGTAGAGCAAGTAATAGAGTAACCAATGAGCAGCTACCTGTGGCATCATGAAGTTATTAACTTTTGAGGATAGTTTTAATAAGAGAGGATGACGACTAGGAGATTCCAGGGTATCCTTTACATAGGGAAAATATCAGGTAAAGGTAATGTTGCCCACTCTTACCTTAAATGGGTAATTTGGGCCCAAGTGATTGCCATGCTATCCTCTGTCTATAGTGTAACTGTATGTCGTGTGGAGGAGTATGTGATCAGCACATTACTCTCGAATTCATTGTCAGGTTTCTTGACATTCAAGTAGCTCCTCAGTTGGACCCACGAGGCATAGAGCACCCTATTCCGTTCCATTCCTCCACATGATGATCACAAATCATGGAGGCAGAAAGAATACGAATTAGCACTAAGGAAGTTCTCTGCATTCTTGACTCTGGCAGTCATGTGCATGTTGCGTATTAGGGTTTGTGAGGAATGTCTATGGGAGAAAGAATGGACTTAGTTGCGAGTGCAGAAGACGATACTTAGAACAGCAATAACGGTAAAATCGGTGAAAGTCAAGAGACAGATACTGTGATGCACAACATACGAACTAGACTTAGAAGACTGCAGTCTTAGAAGAATGCAAGAGAGTAATTAATGAATTTCCACATCGATCAGAAGGGATGGCACCCACCTTAGATTTGAAGAACAAGTGGCGAGCTGATGTGATCAGCGAGGTAGTTGATTTTTCACCCACAGAGAGGGACAGGCACGCCATAAAAGTATGAATGGTCTTTCAGTGAATATGGAGAGTCGTAGTTAGACGAAATGCAAATCAGACGGGTGCAATTCATGATGCAAGTCTGATAGCAGCAGATAAGGTACTGATTGAAGCTCATCATTTATCGAAGAAGCGAAAGTTCCTTTGAGTAAATTCTTTAATGTATATAGCGAACGGTTTCAGAGCCACGGAGTTTTCATCCGAAAGTGACGGAAGTGGAGATGCTTCACATGAAAAGATCTCGTGGAGTATATCATGTATCAAAAATCATCAATAAATTTTGAGAATAACCTGATTATATAATGATCTTTTGGAAGCTAATTGGTTGTTTATCGGATGTGAATACTCATTTGTCTGGACGTCAGAGAAGCGTTGTGGACAACGGAATTTTCTAACATGTTGTTTTTATTTGCGTGATCGACAGGTTGAGTCGTGGAAAAGAAGATTTTGCTGAAGTCATAAGAAGGATTCCTGAAGCGAGATTATGGCTTACAGATGTGAAGAACGAATTTTATTGATCTAAAATTCCAGTAGCGAAAAGAGCGCTGTGCTGATTTTTGAGGTGAGTACCTACAAATGGATGTAGACTTGAGTTGTATTGTGTAGATGTAGTGATGAATTTCCTGTTACAGCAGTGGTGAAACATAGAAAACAGGTGACTAATATTCATCTTTTCTCTTGTATCGCTTTAGATGGAGAGAGAATGTGCTATGAGACCATGGGAAGATCACCACTCTCGCAACACCTAAAAACAAGAGAGTTGGTAGTAATCAAGAAACAGAATTAATACATGAAGTAATGACGAGAGAATTGAGGATTTAAAGCTGAGCCAGACTTTTGGGAAAGGTATCAAGGAGGGGCAAGGAGATACATCAAGATAATGTTAAAAGGAAAGAAAAATACTTCAACACTGTACAGTCAGCTGCATGTCAAAGATGGCTATGTCAATATGTAATTTTTACGTTGTGTTGAACCGTACTCAAAGACATACATCCATTCTCATTCATCGTACACAATTTTCATAGATAATTAATTTTTTAAATATTTAAAGAAAATACACTCCTGGAAATGGAAAAAAGAACACATTGACACCGGTGTGTCAGACCCACCATACTTGCTCCGGACACTGCGAGAGGGCTGTACAAGCAATGATCACACGCACGGCACAGCGGACACACCAGGAACCGCGGTGTTGGCCGTCTAATGGCGCTAGCTGCGCAGCATTTGTGCACCGCCGCCGTCAGTGTCAGCCAGTTTGCCGTGGCATACGGAGCTCCATCGCAGTCTTTAACACTGGTAGCATGCCGCGACAGCGTGGACGTGAACCGTATGTGCAGTTGACGGACTTTGAGCGAGGGCGTATAGTGGGCATGCGGGAGGCCGGGTGGACGTACCGCCGAATTGCTCAACACGTGGGGCGTGAGGTCTCCACAGTACATCGATGTTGTCGCCAGTGGTCGGCGGAAGGTGCACGTGCCCGTCGGCTTGGGACCGGACCGCAGCGACGCACGGATGCACGCCAAGACCGTAGGATCCTACGCAGTGGCGTAGGCGACCGCACCGCCACTTCCCAGCAAATTAGGGACACTGTTGCTCCTGGGGTATCGGCGAGGACCATTCGCAACCGTCTCCATGAAGCTGGGCTACGGTCCCGCACACCGTTAGGCCGTCTTCCGCTCACGCCCCAACATCGTGCAGCCCGCCTTCAGTGGTGTCGCGACAGGCGTGAATGGAGGGACGAATGGAGACGTGTCGTCTTCAGCGATGGGAGTCGCTTCTGCCTTGGTGCCAATGATGGTCGTATGCGTGTTTGGCGCCGTGCAGGTGAGCGCCACAATCAGGACTGCATACGACCGAGGCACACAGGGCCAACACCTGGCATCATGGTGTGGGGAGCGATCTCCTACACTGGCCGTACACCACTGGTGATCGTCGAGGGGACACTGAATAGTGCACGGTACATCCAAACCGTCATCGAACCCATCGTTCTACCACTCCTAGACCGCCAAGGGAACTTGCTGTTTCAACAGGACAATGCACGTCCGCATGTATCCCGTGCCACCCAACGTGCTCTAGAGGGTGTAAGTCAACTACCCTGGCCAGCAAGATCTCCGGATCTGTCCCCCATTGAGCATGTTTGGGACTGGATGAAGCGTCGTCTCACGCGGTCTGCAAGTCCAGCACGAACGCTGGTCCAACTGAGGCGCCAGGTGGAAATGGCATGGCAAGCCGTTCCACAGGACTACATCCAGCATCTCTACGATCGTCTCCATGGGAGAATAGCAGCCTGCATTGCTGCAAAAGGTGGATATACACTGTACCAGTGCCGACATTGTGCATGCTCTGTTGCCTGTGTCTATGTGCCTGTGGTTCTGTCAGTGTGATCATGTGATGTATCTGACCCCAGGAATGTGTCAATAAAGTTTCCCCTTCCTGGGACAATGAATTCACGGTGTTCTTATTGCAATTTCCAGGAGTGTATATATTCATTGATAAATCTCTGTAACATACTTGCGTGGTTAGACAATTTTATGTGCTAATTTCACACTGTCAAGGTTATTTTTTATTTTTACTTTCACTTCATTAGTGTCTCTGGTGTAGCCACGAAAGCTTCCTTTTCCCTAAATGATCGTTGTCTCAAAAGTACGGGCCGGCAGTCTGAATGCTCGGTAGAGTCCCTTTCCTTATTCTCACAAGCTGTAGTACCAACTTTGAAGCTTCACTTCTCACACACACCTTTGATGCTACGAAGAGGTCTGCTTGACGAAACTCTGACGGAGTTCCGGCGAATCACGAGCCATCCCTCTAAGTTCGGGCTATTAGCTAGAACAGCATGTAGTTTGCGGCAAAAACTGTGCACTCTGATTGGCTGGTTTACCTCCCAACGAGTACAGCTCTCCTCTGGAGACAAGGGACGGGAGCATTTTCTGATAGCGGGTGGAAGCGAGGTATGGCAGGCCTTGGATTGGGATGCACGCGTGTCCTCAGTGAACACCAAATTCGTTTAGTTACGATGCGTTTAGAGAGCTAGGGATCTAATAGTTAGCAAGCATTGGTATTTTCCTTTTACTTTGCAATTCTTCCCACCCAGCGCCACCTATCCACACTGCAAGTCCATGTCCTCTACCCTCCATAATTTCAAACTCCTGCTGGAGATCGAACGTGAATGTCCATCCGCACTGAAGGTTGTGGGTTCATTGCCAATGAGGCGAATCAGTTACGTGAATGCGTGGTGTCCGAAAGAACAGACACCATATGGAGTCCCAGCTGTAATACATATTTCACTTGTCGCTGCTGATTCTGCATATATTCCCGATGCAACTGATATCGGTAGTTCCTTCCCTTTCCCTTCCTTTCTTCCTCCTCCAACTTCAATTTACATAATACATATGCAGCTGTGAATTCCGCATGGCGTCTGTTCTTCAGGAAATGTCTGCTCTTTCGGACATGTTCGAAAGAACGGACACAATGCATTCGTGTTATTCATATAACTATATTTATCAAACGAGAAACCGTGACATGGATTTCATCGAGACTTCCTTAATTTGTGGATGGGACGTCATTGTGCCGCCGCATGGAGTGGCCGCTCGGTTTGAGGCGTCACATCACCGACTACGTGGCCCCTCCCACCGGAAGTTCGATCCCTCCCTCGGGCATGGGTGTGTGTGTTGTACTTAGCATAAGTTAGTTTACGTAGTGTGTAAGTCTAGGGATCGATGACCTAAGCAGTTTGGTCCCTTAGGAATTCACACACATTTGAACATTTGTAATTGTGCCACTTTACTATTCTTGTACCTACATTTTCATCGCTTTATTCTTAATTAGTGACGGTGGCATGATGATAATTTCTTTCTCTTGTTAATCAATAGAGACCAGATTATATGCATCACAAAAACCTTAAAAAAAGCGTGCAAATATGCATGAAAATTGCTTTAAAATGCGTTAAAAGTGTCGAAATATGCAGGATCAAAAAATTAAAAAACCTTGTAGTTACTGCGTGTGTTATATCTCAAAGTCGAGCCTGTATATTTCAATTACGAGGAACAGCGCCACCCTCCGAAAAATCGGTACATTTAGAGCGCTGATATTTTCTGATTACTTTCTGGTAGAGGTTATGACCGGCCGAAGTGGCCGTGCGGTTCTAGGCGCTGCAGTCTGGAACCGCGAGACCGCTACAGTCGCAAGTTCGAATCCTGCCTCGGGCATGGATGTGTGTGATGTCCTTAGGTTAGTTAGGTTTAAGTAGTTCTAAGTTCTAGGGGACTAATGACCTCAGCAGTTGAGTCCCATAGTGCTCAGAGCCATTTGAACCATAGAGGTTATGAGGGTGGTCTTTCTGGGATTATTTTCTAAAAATTTGCGAAATGTGGAGGCATATCGTGTTTCAAAAATGGTTCCTTTTTTACTATTGTTGTCTGTAACAAGCGGAAGCGATGCGAGAGAATCGATATGTACGGGACCAACTTCGAGATATATCGCACGCAGAGGGGCACGCTCAAAAACTCTTTAGTACTTTATTTGAAAAACAGTATGCAGTCATGTAAGTTTTCGAACAACATTAACTTTTAACTATTACTATGGGACCAAAGCATTATTTACAACTTATTTTATATTTTTCTACTATTGTAAACATAAACGACGAAGTATTGTTCCAAATGTTCTGTAGCAAGATTGTGTCTTCGATCACTCAAAACATCTTTATAAGCAGGAAAGGACCGTTCTACATCAACTGATATAATTGTGCAGTATTTGAATTTGTGAGCTATGTTGGCACTTACTGTTTCTGGTAAAAGCTCACCCATCCCATTAATAAAACTATCAATTTTGCACAAGGGTTCAAAGCCTGGGTTATTGTTTGAAGGTTTCCAAATTTTTCTTTAAGTTTTCTTGGGAATACCTCCGGCAATGAGGAGTTCACTAGAATAATTTTATTCATTAACTGAATATTCAACGCCAAACCTTGACTTTCAGTCTTTTTAATACTTCCGGGTATATGGGAAAAATGAGTGCTAATGACAGCAATGTCTTTTTTAATACCGGAATCATTAAAAGCGTCCTTGCACTGGAAAACTGCCAAAGGTTTTGCACTATCGTAGTCGTTTACTACCCCTCTAATGGCTTCGAAATGTTCATTGCAAAACAACACAGCTTCGGCCCGCTTACCCCATCCAGTTACCACTGGTTCGGGAGGTAAAGGGACGTTTGGTAATTTTTCTTTGTAGGTCTTGATGCGAACAGTGCGTTTAGAAACACTTTCTCTGTGGATTAAACCAGTGTATTTACATTCAAAAATGTGGAACGTAGTTCTTCAGTTAGGTGATGTACTCCATGAGTAAAGCACATCATATGCGTTAAATTGGGATAAAATACCCGGAGGGGTTTTCCTGCTTTGATCATATAGCGAGCAGCATCTGAAATAAACACAAACACCCTTTCATCTGCAGAAGATACTGGTAATATTTTTCTATCACCCTCTTTCACAAATCTGGCAATCGTAGAATGATTTATTTTCTCAAATTCTTTGCATGCCGCGAAAATAGGAAGAAGAAGGCTCTTCTTTAAAAGTACCAACAACTAAATTTGCAATATAACGGCCACAAGTGTCTGTAGTTCCGTCATCTGAAATCCAGATAATGCTGTCTTTGAGTTCATTGCGTATTTCTTCCAGAACATTTACATAAGTTGTCGGTATGTAATTTTTACGCAATGTTGATTTATCTCGTGCATTTTGTTTAAACAATATTTGCGCCGGAAGCCTTTGAAGATCGAGTTTGTAAGTTTGTGAAGAGGAATATTGCTTGCAATGAATGCTTCACATAGATCCATGTTAAACCGACTTTTTTGGTTACCTTTGGGCAAATCCATTCTACTGCAGCTTGCTGTTGTCAGAAGTTGTTGCCGAGGTCTTTTCTTCTGCACTGCTGCGCTATGAAGACATATCTTGACATATTGGTCTATTTGAAACTTTTTTTTGCGCAAAATGTTTTTCTCGCAAACTCGACAATATAAAACATTTCCGGCATATGTAAATGTTCCAGGATGGTCAGCTTTCCACGAAACGACGTTCACTATTTTTTCCGGGCGGCATGACGCACATGTTACACACTACACGTCGTAAACACATCCAACTGTGTACAAGTATACAGAATGCTAAACTGAAACAGTGGACGTGCGACTAAAAGCTTGCGTAGTTTAATATAATTGTTGCTGACGCGCACGGTGTGACAGCGGAGAGGATTAACCGTGGGCGCGGGCGCAGGAGCATTGACTCTTTTCTGGCTGTTCCTGTTCCTCTTCTGTAATGATCTCACTAGGCAGTGGCCTCTCGGTTGGCGATTGCACGCAGTTCTAGGTCGCAGTCAATCTGTGAAACATCAAACCGCTCGTCTAAATTTTTAAAATATTGTAAACAAAGAGCGAAAATATGCATCGTCACTAGTTTTTAGTTAAAATATGCAATAACCAGTGAAAAGCAGCCAAATATGCAAATGCATATGCGACACGCAAATGCATAAAATCCGGTCTCTATTGGGCAGTAACGTACTTGCTTAGTCGCAATGATCGGGTTCCATAATTCCTTTCCAGTTACGTTTGTTGTGCCACTGTGAAGAGGTCAGGATCCTGAGACAGTTGTTTCTCTTCCCAGATATCATGTCAAATTATAGTAGAAAAGGCCGGATTTTCGAGAGAACTCTGTGTTTATATAATGCCAAGTTTCCTTTGTTATAGAATAGGTACGATTACCGAGATAATTCTGAGTCTGTATAAAACCAAGTTCCCTTTGTAATAAAACGTAATGTCGATTTGCATTCCTTCTTTTACTGCAACTTACTCCCACATAAGGAAAGATTCGCAAAACCCCTGTACATGTTTTTTTATAATTTATACTTGTATAATTTTTTATGTGTTTGCAATACGGTTCAATGGCTCTGAGCTCTATGGGACTTAACATCTGTGGTCATCAGTCCCCAAGAACTTAGAACTACTTAAACCTAACTAACCTAAGAACATCACACACATCCATGCCCGAGGCAGGATTCGAACCTGCGACCGTCGCGTCACGCGGTTCCAGACTGAAGCGCCTAGAACCGCACGGCCACACCAGCCGGCTTGCAATACGGCAGAGATTGTTTATTGGTTTCACAATTTACAAGTAACAAGGAGTAAGAAACCAACGCCAGTTACCAGTTGAACAGCATTGTTAGCCATAGTCTTTAGGATAAGCGTCGCTACCCGCTCTGGCGCAAGAAAGTTGCCGTATTCCGACAACACTCACGGAGCCATGGGCAAGGGCAGCAAGCTGGGGTGAAAGGCATTGTAAACGATCGACCATTAGTCGACTCAATAGAGTGAGTGGGCAGCAGCCCATCTGCAGGTGAGAGTGCTGCGGCAGTCCATCTAACCACGTCTACGCTGCCCCAGGGTTATGTGGTGGCTGCCGGCACGGACATTCAACCCACGCATGTAGAAACAGAGACCCCTGCAGTGAGGCGCGTCCCACTGACAGAACGGAAACTCGTGCCTATGACCAGTCGGCGCTGCAGGCATTAACTATGCAGCAACTCGCAGCACAGGAAACTGTGATGGACGTACTAGAAGCTGCTGGGAAGAGCAAAAACTCTAAGAGAAAATAGATGACAAGAGCACTAGACTAGACACATTTACATTTGAGATCCAAAATGTGACAACAGAATTCCGGAAAGAAGCTGATGATGTAAAAAAGGGACTACAGGCCTTAGAAGCATTGAAGGAGGACATCTGCAACCAAGCAAGCGAGGTAACTGAGGGTCAAATAGGTTTCAATTAGCTTTTGGAAGAATGGATAAATGCTATCGAAAGTGGATTTGGTGCAGCAACAGCAGAGACGCACAAAACTCACGACGCGATGGTGGATGTTAATAAGGAACAAACTGCGCTCCAAAAAATGTTCAAATGTGTGTGAAATCTTATGGGACTTAACTGCTAAGGTCATCAGTCCCTAAGCTTACACACTACCTTAACCTAAATTATCCTAATGACAAACACACACACCCATGCCCGAGGGAGGACTCGAACCTCCGCCGGGACCAGCCGCACAGTCGATGACTGCAGCGCCTGAGACCGCTCGGCTAATCCCGCGCGGCAAACTGCGCTCCAACAGGATGTTTCTCAAAAGGATTCTCTTAATGAAGAAGAGGTTAATGGAATCACCGCAAATCTGCAAAATTTGACAACAGCAGTCGAACAGCTGTCCGTGAGGAACAGTGAAGTCTCGGACCGAATTCAGGTGGTAGCATGAGTGATAGCGACGAGGTCCAACTGCTACGACGTTTTAAGGAAGAACAGGCGAAAATTTACGGGGTGTAACAAGAAACATTGCATGAGCTGGATAAACTCACGGGGCTAGCAAACATGATACAGGGAAGGATTACGGCTGTAAATTAGGAAGGCGGTAACGACGACATGGAGCGTAAATGAGAGTGAATTAAAGGATTTTGTGGAGAGATTATGTCGACTACGAAAATGTGATTCGTCTGATGGGTCATGGCACGATGAACTCTTCAGTGAAGTTGAGGAAGATGACAACATTGAGCACTTCCTCCCAGTGCAGAAATACAGTATATTTCCCGATCCTTCTGTCGAGATTTATGCGCATACATTAATTTATCAATTCCAGAGCGCATTTCTGTCATCATGGAGGTCTTCCCTTAAGATGACTTTCATCTGCGGGTACCTCAGGAACGATGCCGAGGCACGCATGTGAATTTTAATGCCGGACTCTCATTTTTCTAGTGATTTTCAAAATACTTACTTTGATGAGTTTCGGCTGAAGAGCGAGCGAGATCGTGCGAAATTAGGACTCAAGATGACCAAACTGTTCGTGGAGACGAGCCATAAAATCCCCACCACATATTTCAAGGAATTGATAAAGCGTAATCAGATCTTGGATGCACCATATGTTGCGTCTGAAGGGTATAAAATCTGCTTTAGTCTCATACTTTAATACAAATAAATAGGACAAATGATTAAACAATTTACTACAAATTTAAATTACAATAGGAGGATGGTGATTTATTTCTTTTGGCATATCACTAATCACTGTTTGGACATCAATCCTTTCTTCTCGATGAATTGTCATTCAGACGTGCCACATTAGTTGCATTCCTTAGTTATGCCTTGAATGTCTTTAGGGTGGAGAATTTGCGCTTATTCGTGGACGTTGTCACTGATACATACGCCAAGAGCTGTAGACCGAAATACATTAAACTAGATCTGATGATAGCGGACAGACAAAGCTTCCATTGCGTTTTGAGGCAACTGCTCCAGTCGATTCAGATATTGGCGAAAATGTTTCAACTCAATTGTTGTCGTTGTTAAATAGGTGACTAGTGGATCTGGAGCATTTAATTAATGGACTTTCGCAACTCCATCAGTAATACCTTTCTCTTCAGTTTTTCATTGTAGAAGACAATTAAAGCTGTGAAAAGGTTCACAATGCGTCAAGAACCGATCCTGCAGTGAACTAATGAAGGCATCCAGAAAGAGTATGAAAAGAAACACTTTGTAATAACCCTCAACATCCTGATTTGTATGGTGTGCTTCTTAGTAGAAATGAATGGTTGCTTGATATCAACCCCATTGGCCGAAGCTAATTCCTTGTCTTCTAAGAAAAGCTGGCTGAAAGTATCATCAATATTTTCTCTGATTGGCAGCAGTTCCCTTTTAAGATCCCTGGCAATGATGATTAACTCTGCAAAATCTATACACTGGCACTGAATTTGACGACAGATGGATTCATTCAGTACAAACAGTTCAGTAAGTATAATGGAGCAGATGACAGAATCTCCCTTGACAATGGCTGCTAACACAATCATGGAATCGTGGATGTGGTGTTGTTGTAAAATTCCCGAATCTTCCCCAGAGCCGACACAAAACAATCACATATTTTCTTGAAGTCTTGTACGCTGCAAAGACGCTCAGTCCATATAGTGAGTGTAGTATGTTTCAAACTCCTGACTCGAACGGTTAGTGACTCAAGAGCATTATTTAATATTTCCCTAAGCTTTGGTGGCCCAAAGCTACTACATACCATTTACAGCGCTCGTAAGTGGAGTCTAGACCGTGACCACCAACTTGAAATTGTGCGCTGCACTGCATAATGAGAATATACAGGTAAGGGGTAGCCCCGTTGTATGACTCCACGAGCCCCCCGGACTTTTCCCGACATAGATGCAGTACTACTATAGCCCTGTTCTCGTGAAAATGACATATCAAAGACAAATGTTACCAAGTATTCAATTATAGATCCAGCTAATCTTTTTCCATTCACGTCAAACACTGGAACAAACTGCAAGAAATCTTCACGGGGCTTGGCATCCAGTGAAACATAACGGGCACAAAGAGGGAAGTGCTCTGTTCGAGCAATGACAGCAGTTTCATATGCAAGAACCATGAAATTTTTGGCAACTTTAATGCGCTGTACAGTCGTTTCCAAAAGTTGTCTGTTGATGCAACTGATGGTCTGATTTAGGACTGGGGCACCAATGTACTTGTCGGGTTTACTGGCTCCTTCCTAACTTTGTACTAGTTTTTCGTAATCTGACTCGCAACATTTTAGAATGGCGTGAGAGTTACTCATGTTCTTGTCGTCTTCTTTGTCAACTTCGATAGGCCCGATGTCTCCGTGTCCCCTTAATGCATTCTCCTGACTCACGCAGAGAATCACCGCCTCAATGATGTAGACTATGTGTTTTCTATTTTTTCCACCTGCTCTATCAACCCTTCGTCCAGGCAGTGTTTTATATCTTTTATCTTGTTCTTCATCTGTGAAAAAAACTGTCACTATCGATTACAATAGCCTTATGGTAAGCGCTGCCAGCACGGATGTTGAAATATTCTAGAACATGCTTCCACTTCTAAAACTTGGTGGTTATCAGGGCTCCAACAATTTGATGCCTACCTTCACCCGAACTTGTCTCAGCGATAAAACGAACAGTACTCCTCTTTGGGACGCTATAGTAACCAAATATATTTCTCCATACAACTCGGGTTGAACTTATGATCTTGCCCACTTTCCAAAGTGAGGGGAAAATTGTAAGTTGCGTAGGACACAAACAGGTTCTGGAAATGTAGCCCCTTTTGGTCATCTACTGTTTCGTAATCTGATAGCAAGCAGTCGCTTGTGCCATACTTACAGCCTGCTGGTGGATTGTCAGAGCTTGATGTGTGAATGAAAGATGTTGATTTTGCTTCAGGACCCAACAAAGGGGATTTTGAATACGCAATAACGCTTCTGTTGTTTGAAAACAGCAGCGGCGGCAGCTGTGGTGGATCACCCATTTTCCCGGCGTGACACGGACACAGTTTCTTCTAGGCGTCGCGAACTGGAGAAGTTTCAGAATGTTTCCCCATTTTGTTTAGGGATGTATTATCTTTGCCTTCAGAGTCAAGATTTCACTGTATTATTTTCTGTAACACTGGTTTTCGCAACACTGTCGTATCAACAGTTCAACTCGAAACATAGAGAATCGTCTACAAAATAAAGTAGAAAATTTCCTGGTCAGCGCATGCTCCGAAAATGTTCCACAACCTCTGTCTCTGTATTCATTAACGTTCATTTACACGTACTGTAATACGAGTATGCTGAGACTCAGCTAGAAAACTTTGCATCTAACTCACTATTAATATTAAATTGATATATGTTATTAGAAGGAAACCTAAAACATGTAATATTATAACGTGATGGAGCATGTTGTTTCAATAAATACATCTACATCTACCTCTGCATCTACATCAGTACTACGCAATCCACCTGACGGTACTTGGTGGAGGGTAACCCGTACCACTACTAGTCGTTGCCTTTCCTGTTCCACTCGCAAACAGAATGAGGGATAAACGATTTGCTATACGCCTCGATATGAGCCTTAATTTCTCGAATCTTATCTTCGTGGTCCTCATTCGAAATGTACGTTGGATGAAACAGAATCGTTCCGCAGTCAGTTTCAAATGCCATTTTTCTAAATTTTCTCAATAGTGTTCCTCGAAAAGAACGTCGTCTTCCCTCCAACGATTCCAATTTGAGTTCCGGAAGCATTTCCGTAACACTTGCTTGTGTTCGAACGTACCAGTAACCAATCTAGTAGCCCTTCCTCTGAGTTGCTACGATGTCTTCCTCTAATCCTACTTGGTACGGACCCCAACACTAGAGCAGAACACAAGAACAGGTTGCACTAGCGTCCTGCTTGTGATCTCCTTTACAGATGAACCATAATTTAACCACATTTCCCCAACATTCTCCTAATAAACCGAACTCGACCTTTCGCGTTTCCTAGCACTATCCTCACATGCTATTTCCATTTCATATCCCTTTGCAACGTTACTCTCAGATATTTAAACGGCGTGAATGTGTCAAGGAGGATATTGCTAACACTGTATCCGAACATTACGGGTTTGTTTCTCCTACACATCCGCATTAACTTACATTTTTCTAAATTTAGAACTACGAGTACTTGCCATTCATCACACTAACTACAAATTTTGCCTACGTCAGCTTGTATCCTCCTACAATCACTCAACTCCGACACCTTTCCGTACATCATCAGCGAACAACCGCAGATTCGTGCCCACCACATCCGACAAATAATTTACGTATACTGAGAATAACAGTGGTCCTATCACACTCCCCTGGGCTACTTTATAAAACCATGCTAATTCGTGGATATAAGCTTCTCGGTCTCAAGAAAATTTATTGCATTCGAGCTGAAAATATATTCAAGGATTCTGCAGCAAACCGATGTTAGAGATATTGCTCTGTAATTTTGCGCATCAGTTCTTTTGACCTTCTTATACACAGGAGTTACCCGCAATTTTTTTCGGTTGCTTGAGGCTTTTCGTTGGGTGACAGATACTCGATAAATGCAAGCTCAGTAAGGGACCAGTGCCGTAGAGTACTCTTTGAAAGCCCGAATTGGGATTCCATATGGACCTGGTACTTTATTTGTTCTCAACTACTTCAGTTGTTTCTGTACGCCAGGGATGTTTATTACTATGTCGTCCGTACGGAAGTTTGTTCGATGGTCAAACGAAGGTATATTTGTACGATTCTCCTGAGTGAACGCTTTCTTGAACGTGAAATTTAAAACATTATCTTTCGTTTTGCTATCTGCCACACAATTCTGTTCAATAAGTGACTGATTGTAAGCCTAAGACCCACTTATAGCACCAGAAGTTTCTCGGATTCTCTGCTATATCTTTTGCTAAGGTATGGCGGTATAAGCTTCAATGCTTAAAAAAAGCTCTATTGAACATTAAGCAATCACAACGTACAGCTACCCCATTTATCGGCGATTCTCTTTGGTTCGGTAACAGTCTGTTGTTGGTATGCTGTAGCAGCATACAGCCCGCTTCTCCATATACTGAGGCAGAGTTGTTGTTAAACCCTGTTTTCTATGCGCAGTATTACTACAGTGTGTGCAGGTGTGTAATAGAGAGATGTCCATAATTTCACATTTCGGAAGCTCCCCCTCCCTAAAATACCCCACTGCAGCAATGACAGTGATAAGTATGAATGGATAACTCTGTTTCCGCAGCTATATATCTGTATTCATGGACCTCAAGGCATATTAGGACAAAAAAGTAAAAATGACTGTTCAGTGGAAGAAAGAAGGTTGTGCTTCTCGCTCAGGGAGTGAGTGATTCAGTATGTATCAGAGAGTGTTACAAATAAAAAAATAAGAAAACACACGCATGATCTACATGTTTATCAAATTTTACTGTACTCCCTTTTGAAGCTTAGTATGTCCTGTGATGCACTGTTGATACACATTGCCGCAGTTCCTTGTCGTGGACTCTTTACGGCAGATTCCTTCTCTGTTCCACGCAAAAGAACTGTGTCCACATCTCGGTTTAATTCAGCAAAGGCAGAAAGCTGAAAGTAGAGTCATTACGCTGCTGGAAGGACGTTCTGTATGTAAACGAAGCAAAGTAGCTCAAGTACTTTTTCTGAATAAGTTTCATTTGTAGCATAAAAAATGAGACACCACATATTTTGTATTTACATGTTATTTTGCTACGTAATTGTTCTCAAACTATTGGAAGAAAACCATTGATTAAAAATATTTTATTATTTAAAATAGTAAGTCTCACATCACAGCCTGATGATGAGGTGGTTATCTTTTTATTACGGGTCACATTTATTACTATACTTCAAATCTGAGTAACTCACCGCTCCTTGTCGAAGAGTCCGCAGTGAATTTCTATTCTCTAACATTATGCGTGGTGTCTGTTTCTTCTAAGTCGTCTCTCCCTACCACTTTCGCGGAACGACGCTCTGAGCGTGTTTTTCAGGGAATTGACTAGTTTGAACCTGGGACCTGTTGCTGGTAAGTAGACGTCAGACCACACATGACATGTAGAGTTCAGAAGAGTTCAGTGAGAGTAGCGATGATATAACCAAATACTTAATGATTTCAGCGTCAGCTCCACTGTACTCCCTGTAAAAGAATCTTAATACTAACTAAATTTAGTGGAAGGGGTTCAAGCCTTTCCTGTTTTTAGTTAGCTGGTAAAATAACGTCGAAAAAGCAGTTAAGTTTACCATTGGAAATTTTATTCTACTCACAAAACATTGTTTATAAATTGCACTATTGATAAAAGGAAATATTTTAATACAGGATGATAAAAACCAACTGCGTTCAGCAAAAATGTGAACAAATATTCGCTGAGTGGGTTTCCAAGTTCTACAATGGATCTAAGGATGACCTATGCAATATCACATCTATAATATAGGTTTAAATTAAGTTTCACAAAAGAGAAAACTATCAAAATGGTCTACAGTGACCCTCAATTATCTTTGATTATTTATCTAACTTGTCGTAAATTACAGTGGCTGATGTGGCTTCTCAATAATTATATAACAGAAAAATCATCGCGTTTCAGATTTTAACTTACGTAGCAAATGTGAATACCATGAGCTTTAATTGACGATCGACACTAGTATTACGCAAAAAGGGGGTGTAACAGATGAGACTTCTACAGTTCTGAGTGAAGCTTTATGCGCTGTTATGCGGCATCGCGTGCGTTCATTACCTTGTTGTTGGTTAGGCAGTGTCAGGGGGCGGCGGGCGGCGCAGCTCCATACAGGTCGCCGTCTTGGAAGCAACTCTTTCCTAACTTCTCCTTGCTATAATTTACCGAAGTTGGTTTAAAAAAAAAAACTATCTGGCTGTGTTTTCAACTGACCAATCAGGGCCTCAATGTTAACCTTAAGCTCCGCCTACAAAACTTCTGTCTATCCAATGAGAAATGTTATACTTTTCGTGGTGGGGCAATGTTTTTAACGTTTGCAACGTAACAGAGACACGAAAAAGTGTCACGCTAAAACTTGCAGCTGGTGTGGCCCTTTTAGTGTTATCGTAAGATATATACTGTTCTTCTGGAGGGCTCTATCTTTTAACATGGGCTGGAGGGTGGTCCTGGCGGTTGGCTGGTCACGTGGGTGTCTGTCCCTTATCGTAGGGCCTTCTAGCTTAACACGGTTCTGCTCTCGGCTTCTGTTCTCGTTTCTCTCCTCGGAACTGCGTCTGTCTCACGGTGGGAAGGTATGGCATGCGTTTAGGCATTCTTGTCTTATCTGTGGTATTCCATTTGCTCACTCGTTACTCGTATTATTTTGGTTAATTTAATGTCACAATTTATTCGGAGCTATGTGACATACTGCTGGATTTGCTTATCATGTCAGGGTTTTCATGGAAGGTGTTGGATTTGCCTGACACCTTACAAATTAAGAAAGCAAATTGTGACTGGTAATCTGAGGGAATCAGAAATTGGCAACCTGAAATCCTCGTTATATTTAGAAATGCGTCCCTCAATCACCTGTAGAAGTATTTCGAAATCTTGAATTTTCATGGTTAAGAAATTTTAGAATCCCATCTAAGAATATCGTGCCCATTTCTTTATGATCTTTATTGGGCCTCAGTCTCTTTCTAGCTAGTGGAGATTTGTTGATCAGTCTTCTGTATAATTTCAAAGTATTCAAACAAACAATATCTTATGGCCTATAACGCAGAGAATCGTGTTTGCATCAATGTTTGGCTCAATGAAACCAGAAAGCTGAAAGTAGTGGCATCTGCAGCGTTGCTGCAAACTTTCTTTATACAAACGACGTAAGACTGCATTCAACGCTATGTTTTAGTTTATGCATAAATGATTTAAATCCGCAGGATTTGGAGTCACATGCTTTTTCGCTATGAAACGGTTGAAATCAACTGGATGTCGCTTAGGCGACTTTATGTCAGTAACCAGATATCGAACCGGAGAAAGGGGAACTGCAGTGTAAAATGGAATCCGAAGCACGTTTCGTTTCTGGCCAATCTATAAATCCTTGAGAGGCGAAAGCTAAGTTAAGAGGCAGAGTAAAATAAAGTGCCCCAGTCGGAATTCGATGCTACATCCTTTCGATTTCAGTCAAACACCGTACCAATTTTTTTTTTCTGTTACTTGGAGGTCAAGGGTGATAAAATGATGGTTTGGACGAAGCACACACAGCTATGCCCGAACAGAAAATATCACAAACCCAGCCGCAAATCAAACCTGTGGACTTAGGTCGAAAGCTAAATATTTTTTCCTTTTGCTTTTGGTATTGTACAACAGTACTGTTACGTATCTGCTACGTATCAGCTAGACTGCAAGTTGACTCTTCCCTCATATGGGTGTTATTATGCAGTTGTGCGCCAGTGCATGCCATCAGAAGCCGTCAGTACCCGCATGATGGAGCCATATTATTTAATTGGTTAAATTCGCTCTGCGTCTTTGCCTGTTTAGCTAACACCCATCTCTTCTGCAGTTGTAAGCCTGGTCAGGTTAGTTTCAACACATCAAATTATAAGGCCTAACTTCTAAAATGTCAAGTGTTGTTAGAAATGGAAGTCGAGCATTGGGTTACATACCTCAGAATTATGGGCTGTGACTTGGCGAATATGATTATATGTGAAAATTAACTCCGCTTTGTTTTACATTGCAGACGTGTGTGATGTCACATTAACTGATTTGAGTCTTACAGTGACTTTTCATGTATTAACCTCAACCAGCAATGTAAATATCTTACTTTTTGCGCTGACTGCTTTTTTCAGACATTTTACAATTTTTCAACCTGAAAGACACGGGAAAAATTAATTTGTTACTCTGTTTTGCTTTACTACCATAGGTCTGACTGCAGACTGCTGTCTTTGGACATAGCCTTCAGTAGGTCTGTGACATTGTCAATTACAGGAATAATTGGCAATCAGTAGTACTGTTTATATATTTCTAGTCAATAACATGATGCACTATCTTTGTCCCTCCTAAAATGTGGCTCGAAAACAGTTTCAATGCGGAAATATTTAGTTTGAGGGTGGAATGTGAGTGTGCCTCATTAGTTACATTCAGTCTTTCTATTTCCTTAATTTTGGTGCTACGTGTTTATATTACTCCAAAGAAAAAAAAAGCATACTGTATGTACAGAACCTAAGGTTGAAGTGTTAATACAAGCGAATGTGATTAAGTGATAAATGGTTGTTTCGTTATGTTTTCTTTCGAATTGTTACCTAATAATTGCTCTGTGTCACGTGTAATTCAATTCCTCAAGCATAAGTGGAGAGTTGAACATCTGAATCTAAACCGTCTTAGAACGGAAACTGTACGTTTCTGGACATGGGTTCTTAATCAAAATATTATCTTTTTTTTCTTTATTGGTTTTAAATTCCCCCCAAGAGGGGTGGGGGGGGGGGGGTGGCAGCAGCGTCATATGCTGCTCTACCGCCTACAGGAAAATTAAAAAACAATATGAGAATAGAAACAAGCAAGAAAAACACTGGATAAAACGGTGACATTCTAAAAAACTAAACTGGTGGGAATTTGTGGAAATTAAAATATAAAAAACACTGCTGTAACGATGCGGATGAGGACACACAAGAAAGTAGACAGACACAAATAAAAAATACGGCGAGAGTCTGGTTTCTGTTCGCACGAGATAAAAAAACAACTAGCGACAGTATGGCGGCTGTTCGTCGACGGATGCCACCTTGGGAAAGGAGATGAAGGGTGTAGAGGTGAAGGGCAGGGGGTGGGGGGCAACAGTAAAGGCGCAGCAGAGGGCGGGGGTTGGAGATGAGAGGAGCAACCAGAGGATTAGGGGGATCAAGGGGTGGCGGGAGGTGTAGAGGAAACGGATATGTTCGAGGAAAAGGAGCAGATCTGGTCACAGAGGATTTGTGTGGGGGATGGGATGAGTATATGGAAGGCAAGGCAGAGTGCATGGTGCTCTAGGATCTGGAGGGACTTCTTCAGAACTTTTTCGCCATGTACCAGTTTTAAACAGTCACAGTTTTATTACTTCTTTTTATTGTTATATCTCCTCATTATGTTTTTTTAACTTTATCTGTAGGTTACAGAGAGGCATATTTACGCTGCTGCGAGCCCGCCCCCCTTCTGGAGGGAAATCAAAATACAATAAAGAAAAATGACCATGAGACTGGTCTCCAGCTTTTTTATGTCTCCTCTCCCTCCATCGCCCCCCCCCCCCCCCGTTTGTGTTTTTTCCTCCCCTCTCCCCATTTTTTCCCTCATCTGTCGGCGTCCTTCCGCCCCCTCCCCTTCTGCCTTAGGCTGTGGTGTGTCATCTTCGTGTCTACTCGATTGTGCAGTGTTTATGTGAGTGTTCCGTGTTGTGCATTCCCTTTTCTTTAGTTTTGCGAACAGAAAGCGGACTGTCGCCGCGTTTTTTTAATTGTGCCCATCTACTTACTGTGTGTCTTCATTAACATCGTCAACCCTGTGTTTTTATATTTTAACTTCCACCACTTTCCGTCATTTTACAGTTTTTTTAAAAGTCACTGTTTTATCGCCTGTTTTTATTGTTTGTTATCTTCTCATTGTGTTTTTTAACTCTTCTGTAGGCTGCAGAGCGGCGTATTGAGATGCTGCCGGCCCGCCCTCCCCCCCCCCCCCTCCTCGGGGGCGGAATCGAATTTCAATAAAGGATAAAAAAGCGAGAGCGATAAATAAAATTATAAATTCACCTCAGCGTAAGCACATAATTATCTAATCTAAGGAAAAAAATACTGCCTACCGGACTCAAAACTCGAACCGTAAGATACACGTTCTAAAGTCGCTCACGTAAGCCCTTGCCTGCACGGTAGCTCAGTGTGTTCGCTCAGAGGGCTGTTTGCTCTCTGTAACAAAAAAACTGAGTAAGCTTGCATGGATGACTTGTGACGTCCGCCCAGACCAAACGCAACGAACATTACCGATACATACACACACACACACACACACACACAAACGGTCAGCGCGTTAGATTGCCACGCACGGGGCTCGTGTTCGATTCCCGGCTGGGGCCGGAGATTTTTCTCCCCTCAGGGACTAGGTGTTGCGCTGTCCTCATCATCATTTCGTCCCCATTGTCGACGCGCAGGTCGCCCAATGTGACGTCGCACTCAATAAGACCTGGCCTGGGAACTCCCAGCCACTGACGCCATACGCTCATTTCCATTTCCACAGGTTCTACAGTTGTCATCCACTTCCGGACCATTTCACGACATTTGCGCCCGATGTGTCTTATATTAAATTAATTTCTTCATAGCCATCTACGTTGGTTTGGAGGTTTTTAAAAGTTAATAAGATTCACCCTGTATGTACAGGGTGTGCATGATTACAGTTCCAGTTTCAAAACGCTGTAGAAAGAGAATTACTGCTCAGAATTACGTCCAATTTGAATAGTGTCTTGTTGATGCAGGGGAAAACGTGAAAGAAGAAAGTAACGAAAATTTTACTAATAGATGTCGCTGTAAGCGTCTTAAGTAAATGGTTCAAATGGCTCTGAGAACTATGGGACTCAACTTCTGAGGTCATCAGTCCCCTAGAACTTAGAACTACTTAAACCTAACTAACCTAAGGACATCACACACATCCATGCCCGAGGCAGGATTCGAACCTGCGACCGTAACGGTCTCGCGGTTCCAGACTGTAACTCCTAGAACCGCACGGCCACTCCGGCCGGCTCTTAAGCAAATGATACCGGCTACAAATTACAGATGAATCGCTATATGAGGGCTATGGACTGAGTTGCGCATTACACCATTCGTACTGGTCAATCAATGTGCGTGACTGCACAAGTGCGGCAGTCAAAGTGCGTGTGACTGTTAGTTAGGTAAACCCATCCACGACGCGGAAGTCGTACCACATCGAATGGGACAAACTGGTTTTATATTGTCCTGACGCGAAAAGGCGTGTAAAAAGCAAAACAACATTAGGTTTTAACTGTCATGAGACTGGCGCAAGACCTGTTCAATATGCAGTCCACCCTTTCCTCACTTAAGTTGAAACAGAGAAACAGCATGTTTCGCAACATATCGGAGTGTGTCCGGGGGTCACGTTCGCAAATCGTTGCGCACTATGTGCCTTCAATTCAGCTATGCTAGTAACTGAAGCTCTGAATACAACATCTTTCATTAAACCTCACATCCAGAAGTCACACGGATTAGGATCAGGTGACCTGAACGGACAGTCAGTAGGAAAATGACGGCTGATAGTTCAAGAATTTCCAAAATGCCTCTGCACTGGCTGTGCAATGTGAAGAGGATCGCCATCTTGCATAAAAATGATCCTACCTATACTTCCACTCTGTTGAACGGTTGGAATGATGTTGGTGTGCAAAATACTCTCATAACGTTTACCACTCGTGATTACAGACACAGAGGACTCATCTCCTAAAAAAAAAAAAAAAAAAAAAAAAAAAAAAAAAAAAAAAAAAAAAAAAAAAAAGAGTGAGAGAGGGGGAGGGGACAGGACTAGAGAGAGAGAGCAACGGTCCTATGATCAACGATAACGTCAATCCGCACCACACAGTCACCTATGCAGAATGAAGTGGTGCCGGTTGATGGTGCGTGCGGGTTTTACTTTGTCGAAATTTTGCAATTCTGCCAATTGACATAACCTTCGACATGAAAACGAGCTTCGTCGTTCCACAGAGTGTTCCATGGCCACTCATTGTCCGCTTCCAAACGAAAAAGAAGTTCCAGAGAGAACGTTTGTCTTGCTGGCGGGACAATAGGAAACAACTCCTGAAAGCAGGTGATTCTGTATGGATAGCAATGCAGGACAATACGTAAGATTTTATGTACCGTGCTCGGAGGCATCACCAACGTTCGAGGAATTTACCATGCACTGCATATTTGTACACCACCGCTCGAGCCCTCCTGTAGTACTGTGGCCACATCTTCCACAGACATTGGATCCACTGCTTTCTTCCCTCTGCCATCTGGTACTTCAAAAGTACCTCACACTTCGAATTTAGTAATCGTTTTCTCCAGGCTCTTAGCAGACATGGATTAATGCCTTTCTTCATACCCTTGAGTGACCGCAACTTCCGCAAGGCTATTGACACACGGGCACCTATCTTGTAAAAGAGCTTTACAAGCAGGGCGCTATCTTTCATGAAGACAGTCATATTGGGCGTCTCGGAAGCATACTGAGGAGCATCTTGTGCCATGTGTCTGTTGGTGTGCGTATTCTGAAGCTTAGAGCGGCATCTATTGGTCAAGTTTTCGTTAAACTTTCTTATTTCTCCATGAAGTAGTCCATCCGTGGAGGTGACTTAGAAGACCACCGTTCGACCAGTACTTAAATATCGCTCATCAGTATGGGATCAACGCCGGATAGGATTGATAGAGGAATAGAGGAGATCCAAAGAACAGCAGCGCGTTTCATTACAGGTTCATTTCGTTAAGCGCGAATGCGTCACGTAGATGCTCATTCAGTACCAGAGGCAGACACTGCTAGAAAGGCGTTGTGTATCACGGTCTAGCTGGCTCTTAAAATTCCGAGAGCGTACTTTCATAGATTAGTCTATCAATATGTTGATTCCTCCTATGTATATCTTGCGAAAAGACGATGGAGGTAAAATTAGGGTAATTCTAGTTCACACGGAGGTTTACTAACACTTATTTTTCTCGAGGAAAACGACAGTGGCACTGAAAACACCACAGTATTAACGTAGGTTGCGGAGTGTGGGTGTGGATGTAGATATCAGAGGAAGTATCTTACATTTATCCAGACTTAAGAAGATCTACACAAGCATAATATTTGTTACTGACTGCGCATGTTTCGGAAGAGGTAGGGTTCGCAGCTGCAGACATTGACAGTGTGCTGCAGACGGCATTCGAGCATGCAGGTGCTTTGCGAGTAGCCGCCGTACACCGTCAGTGGCACCTCGCCGTTGAAGAAGCAGTTTCGCAGCGACGGCCGCACCTAAAACAGAAGCCAAACTCTCTCACTACACCACACACTTACACACACCCATTTAATGTCTCTGTACATTAAGAATTCACTGATTAAATAAGAACCTTGTACAAAAAACTAGGGCCGATTCACAATAGACATCAATGGTAAGTCATACGAAATCGCTGTCAAACAGAAGCGTATTAACATTAGATGTGACTACTCTTAGCCCATAACAGAACGATGACAGTGAGATTAACAGATACTATGCGTGGTACAAAGTCGGAATATCAGAGTTATAGAATTAGCAGTGATATAGTTTATTAATGCCCAAAGCAAATTTTATAAGACATGTCTCTCCGAAAATTTGTATGGCAAACTAAAGACAAGTAAAATAACATGAACATTTCAAAACATCGACATTTATTTGTCAGCGAAATACAACAATAGAAGTCAACATGAAATATATATATGGGATGGGAATACACAGAGCCTGATCCGAACGACGTTATCACCCTGCTTCATACTCGTAAAATATATTTCTCTATGATGGTCTTGTGCTACGAGCTTTTTTGATTTCGTCTGCAAAGGAGCGTCATGTTGTCACCATTTTGGCTGTCTTTCGTAATTTATAGCTTTTGACTCGTAACTAAATCAACAATATAAACTTAGTGAAAACTACTTTTTCGTAAACGGCACACTCTTAATAAAGTTAAAAGCGTTTGTATCTCTTTGAAAAGTAACTAGGCAGTCTTACTTTGTCCGAATCATTTACTAGACAAACTATGGGTTCGTTGCGAAATAAATGTATGAACTTCTCTTGCTATCTTCAGCTGTCGTTCCGACAGATGATGTTTTCCACTAAAGATCAGTGTCAGCATACACCACTAGGTAAGGATCAATACCCACGCACCTTTTGAACAATCCTTCCGAAAAACAATTTACTACTTGCTACAAACGGTCGCCACGTGCAGAAGGGATGATTACTGTATAAGCTAACTTGTTTGGTCGACTTATAACGGTTACTGAATTAAATATTTCATGAATGTTATTAATGTCTGATATACCAGAATTACATTAAGAGACTTTAAATTACTTCGCATCCAAGTATTACTTTAAGAAAGTTGTTACGAAAACTGATAAAGCTGGTCTTTAGTAATAGTCACTTTAACCGTTAACTCTGAATGACTGTATCTCAGTCAATAAAATTCAGGCAAAGATTTAAACAATGAGTCCCATCATATTTGTGCGTCTCCTTTTCCTACATTAATGTATAGCAACACCCTTGCATTAACTGGTGAAACTTTCCAGTCAGAAACTGGTAACATAAAGGTATCATTTAAAACATTAGAAATAAGTGCTTAAGTGATATGTGGACACGTGTTAATTTTTACAGTTGATGTATTAAATTACTTCTCACACCTTTCGAAGTAACATGCGTCTGGCTTTCCTGCACAATCCCAAATAATAAATCGTCTGTGACTTGCCCTGGCTGATAAAGTGGAAAAAATGATTTGTTACTAAGGTACTTCTGCCTATTATTCACGTCTCTAGTAACTTGGGTAGTCCGATCTACGATAATGGCTATCGCTGATCAGCATACTTGAAATAATAGGGTGCAACTTCTTCTGCACCTAGTAGTGCAGGAGAAAGTCTTGCATCCCCGGAAACGATATAATGGAGACGACTTTTATTTGCAGAAGAGCTAGTTATTACGTATGGCCATCAGTTGTCCCGATATAAGCACAAATAATCGATGTCTTGTGGAGGCCTGAAGGCCTTCCAGAGGAGATTATCTTGGAAAATGGCCCACAATTCACGTCAGCAGATTTTCAACTGTTTAATGACACCAATGGCATACGCCTTGTGACCACTGTGGCTTTTCACCCACAGTCTAACGGTGAAGCTGAACATTCAGAAGTGACATGGGGAAACTCTGTTCTTCCTGCACATTGGAGCAGCCATGAAAATATATCTGCCCCGTTATAGCTCCTTGTCACGCGACGGGATGTCGCCTGCAGAATTGCTACACGGTCGAAAATACCGTACTCTGTTGCAACTTCTGCGGCCACAGCGGAAACAATTCGTTCTGCAACGTCAGGCAATGTTTCAGCCACGAGATGAAGTTTTTTACAAAGCTTTTGGAAAGAAAAATCGTTGGGAGCATGGAGCCATAACCAAAGGAATCGGACATTCTTCTCGCATCCTTCAAGTACGTCTGTAATTCTCCCACAGATTGTTTGTTCAAAGACCCAGCCCGTCGTTTGCGCCTTCACCTGCCGTCACAGCCATTTCTCCACCTGTTGTGGGCCCCAGCGTCCATTCTGGTGCTCATGGAGATCGGCGCGCCACAGCCGCCATCGCCACCTCTGATGTCACAGGCGTTGGCACCCACCCAGCTGCAGGACCAACATCTGTGGATGATCCACATCCAGAAGGTTATCATGCCGCTCTAGACGATCCCATTGTCATCTAGCTGGTCACAGTGTCTACGTCTCTGAATCCTGGCTTGTTCCCTGCGACTGATATTTTGGCTGATGTCCCTGGTCGCCCACGCGGTGGATGCTGGGATGTGTGCAGGGAGGCGCCATAATCCGTAATTACCCTTCCTGCCACCTTATCTGCATTCGCACTCTATCCTCCCCCGCCGTCGTCACATCCATCAACCCTACCGACGATGGTATGGAGGTCTGTGGGGGAGGAATGTGTTACTGTCGAAAGATAGCGGTGCCACACCAATGTAGACAACGCTCGTCGATACCGCAGACGTTAGGGATGTCTCACTGCGATCCACGAGGACGAATGGGAGGTACTCCAGATGACACGCCCTCTTTCCCAGCATAACAGCGCCATCGGGCAGAGATCGGCATAGAGTCGAGCAAGGACCTTCTCTGCGCCAGTTGGTGACCTCTGATGAAACAGTTAACATCATCTAGTTAGGACAACAGTGCTAGTTATGTCTCATATGGAACTGTACTTTTCTAAATGCTGAACTATTACTTCGAGCGAAGAGGGTTGTAATTGTGTGCATCAAATGATAAGTTACTGTTAAAAGACTGTTTTAAATGTTCGACGCACTCCTGTGGTAATGAACTGTATAAAATTAAGTAAATCTTTTTATCAGCTTTATAAGAAAGTTTACTAACGTTTTATATTTTGTAGTTCCGTTCAGATACCTCCCAGATCAATCAAAGAACCAATAGTTATGAGTGGACGATTGATGGTTCATCAGGTCATAGCATAAATAACAATCGTTGATAGTCAAAAGAGATCAGTAATCTGTCGGCATCTTACTGACGGTAATAACAAATGTCCTATGATTAGCAAGGGTGTTTTGTGCGATTGTCCTTTTTTTATTTTTTGCGAAACCTCATTGACTGCTAACTGGTAACACACTTATTGCCCAGAACCAGGTAAGAGGTGCACTTTGATTGCCAAGCATTCCACACTACAGGCATTCAATTTGTTCTGAAAGAACTTGTATTTCAGATGTTGATTGGTGCGCGATGTAAAGTGGTAGCTTCTGTGGTTTTTATTGTGCAGTGGACACGACCAACACATTATAGGCTCAGCGGCTGTCCCATTACAGATGGCGTTGAGTGGTATGTGCCCACTTATTACACTTGAGCGGCGACTTTTTGTGAAGGGTTTGGAGAAAGTGAAGTGGATTACAGATTAGTTTCAGAATATGATGTCCATAACACTGAGGACAGGGCGTGCCCCTCACATCCTGTGCTCCAAATGAAACTGGCTACCGATATGTATGAATAGTGACTGGAGATTTCATTGTGGAATTGTTGGAGCAGTGGTGGCGTGATTACCATTTGCGGAATTTGCCACATTACGTCAATGAGGTGAATAGATTTGTTATTAAACAATGAGACAAATGCAACGTGTTTGTATGTTAAACTCTATAACTTCAAGCCAATGAGGAGAAAACGAACTATATTTATATTGTTGAAGATTGAAATTTAATGTATTTTTTTATAATAATTTCGATATGTAGGGTACATTTAATGTTTTTTTTTGTTTTTATTTTTTCCCCATTCCTTTACTAAGATATTACATATAAAGCAATGTTTTCTAATTCCGTAGTCCACCTAGTAATAAAAGTGAAGCTGTGGATCCAGTCTAGTGTGTCTGCCTTGAAATACAACACTTTTATGTACGAGCATTCTCTCAATCGATTGTTCGTGGAGTTGTAATTGCATTCTTCCACTTCAGTAGTAGATGTTACATCAGTATTGTTAAAAGCTTTTTGTAGTAACAGAACTATCAGTTCAGGAGATGTGTGCAAAATTTGACTCAAGCGTCTACCATGTTAGGAATATAGTTGTACACTTAAATAAATAAAAAAATAGTTACATGTTTTTTGATATTTATTTATTTATTTATTTATTGTTCCACGGGACCAAATTAAGGAGAAGTCTCCATGGTCATGGATCGAGTCAATACATGAATTTATAACACGATAGTAGAAACAGATAAAATGAATTACAAGAAAACGTATTCAGGCGACAATTCGTAAGTTTAAATAAAGAAAATAAACAATGTAACACTGGAATTTGCTTAATTTTTCAGCTCTTCCAGGAGCTCCTCAACAGAATAGAAGGAGTGAGCCATGAGGAAACTCTTCAGTTTGGACTTAAAAGTGTTTGGGCTACTGCTAAGATTTTTGAGTTCTTGTGGTAGCTTATTGAAGATGGACGCAGCAGAATAGTGTACTCCTTTCTGCACAAGAGTCAAGGAAGTGCATTCCACATGCACATTTGATTTCTGCCTGGTATTAACTGAGTGAAAGCTGCTAACTCTTGGGAATAAGCTAATATTGCTAACAACAAACGACATTAAAGAAAATATATACTGTGAGGGCAATGTCAGAATTCCCAGACTATTGAATAGGGGTCGACAAGAGGTTCTCGAACTTGCACCACATATAGCTCGAACAGCCCGTTTTTGAGCCAAAAATACCCTTTTTGAATCAGAAGAATTACCCCCAAAAATAATACCATATGACATAAGCGTATGAAAATATGCGAAGCAGACTACTTTTCGTGTTAACTGTCACTTATTTCAGATACTGTTCTAATGGTAAACAAAGCAGCATTTAGTTTCTGAACAAGATCCTGAACATGGGCTTTCCACAACAGCTTACTATCTGTCCGAACGTCTAGGAACTTGAACTGTTCCGTCTCACTTATAATATGCCCATTCTGTCTGATCAAAATATCAGTTCTTGTTGAGTTGTGAGTTAGAAACTGTAAAAACTGAGTCTTACTGTGATATAGCATCAAATTATTTTCCACAAGCCATGAACGTATTTCATGAACTACATTATTTGATAATGTTTCAATATGACACACAAGATCCTTCACTACCAAGCTGGTGTCATCAGCAAACAGAAATATTTTTGAATCACCTGTAATACTAGAAGGCATACCATTTACATAAATAAGAAACAGCAGTGGCCCCAGCACCGACCCTTGGGAACGCCCCACTCAACAGTCCCCCATTGGGACTGAGCATCACTACCACTCTCAATATTGCGGAGAGTTACCTTCTGCTTTCTGTTCTTGAAGTAAGAGGCGAACCAATTGTAAGCTACTCTCCTTACTCCATAATGGTCCAACCTCTGCAGTAATATTTTGTGGTCAACACAGTCAAAAGCCTTCGTTAAATCAAAGAAAACACCTAACGTTCGCAACCTTTTATTTAATCCGTCCAAAACCTCACAGATAAAATAGAATATAGCATTTTCAGTTGTTAAACCATTTCTAAAACCAAACTGTATATTTGAAAGCAAATTATGTGAATTAAATGCTCCAGTAACCTAGTATATACAACCTTCTCGATAACTTTAGCAAACACCGATGGCATAGAAATAGATCTATAATTGTCAACATTATCCCTGTCTCATTTTTTATAAAGTGGCTTCACTACCGAGTACTTTAATCGGTCAGGAAACCGACCACTCCTAAAGGAAAAGTTACAGATATGGCTAAGTACTGGGCTAACATACATAGAACAATACTTCAGTATTCTGCTAGATACCCCGTTATATCCATGAGAGTTCTTGGTCTTTAGTGATTTAATTATTAACTCAATCTTGTCAGTATCATGAAGGAGCATTTCAGGTAACAGTCTCGGAACACTTTTTTCTACGAGCGCTATATGATTCCGTGTTGGGACTAGGTTTCTATGTAGTTCACCTGCTATATTCAGAGAGTGATTATTAAATACTGTACATATATGCGACTTATCAGTAACACGGACATTCCCACTATGTACTGATTCTATATCCTCGACCTGTCTCTGCAGACCAGCCACTTCCTTTACGACTGACCATATGGATTTAATTTTATCCTGAGACTTAGCTGTTCCATCTGCATACCACATACTTTTTGCCTTCCTAATAACTTTTTAAGCGCCTTACTATACTGTTTGTAATGGGCTGCTGCATTCAGATTTTGACTGTTTCTAACGTTTTGATATAATTGCCACTTTGTTCTACAGGATATTCTTACCCCTCTAGTCAGCCACCCAGGCTGCCTGTTTGTGCTAGTACCCTGTTTTGAACGTTCTAACGGAAAGCAACTTCCAAAGAGCACGAGACAAGTCTTGAGGAAAGCATTATATTTATCGTCTACTGTATCAGCACTATAAACATCTTGCCACTCTTGTTCCTTGATAAGGTTTACAAAGGTCTCTACAGCAACTGGATCAGCTTTCCTAAAAAGTTGATAACTATATTTAACATGTGTTGCAGCACAAAAATCTTTTAGAGTTAAAACTTGTGCATCATGATCTGAAAGGCCATTCAGTTTTTTGCTAACAGAATGCCCTTCTAGTAATGAGAAATGAACAAAAATGTTGTCTATGGTTGTTCTACTGTTCCCTTGCACTCTCGTTGGAAAGAATACTGTTTGCATAAGATTATATGAATTAAGGAGATCTACCAGCATCCTTTTCCTTGCACAATCACTTATACAATTAATATTGAAGTCACCACATGTAACTAACTTTTTGTATTTCCTGTAAAGTGAACCAAGAACTTCCTCTAGCTTTAGCAAAAATGTTGTGAAATCGGAGTCTGGGGATATATAAATAACAACAGTTAGAAGTTTAACTCCACTAAATTTAACCACACCTGCACAACATTCAAACACCTTTTCAGTGCAGTACTTTGAAACATCAATTGACTCAAATGGGATACCGTTTTTCACATACATCGCTACTCCCCACACCGCAAAGAGCTCCTAGAAAAGCTGCCAGCCAACCTGTATCCTGGTACAGGAAGCCTCTGAATTATCTCCTTATTTAAGAAGTGTTCAGATATTCCAATAACATCCATAAGCAGTTCACTAAATTTTTCCCTAATACACTCCTGGAAATGGAAAAAAGAACACATTGACACCGGTGTGTCAGACCCACCATACTTGCTCCGGACACTGCGAGAGGGCTGTACAAGCAATGATCACACGCACGGCACAGCGGACACACCAGGAACCGCGGTGTTGGCCGTCGAATGGCGCTAGCTGCGCAGCATTTGTGCACCGCCGCCGTCAGTGTCAGCCAGTTTTCCGTGGCATACGGAGCTCCATCGCAGTCTTTAACACTGGTAGCATGCCGCGACAGCGTGGACGTGAACCGTATGTGCAGTTGACGGACTTTGAGCGAGGGCGTATAGTGGGCATGCGGGAGGCCGGGTGGACGTACCGCCGAATTGCTCAACACGTGGGGCGTGAGGTCTCCACAGTACATCGATGTTGTCGCCAGTGGTCGGCGGAAGGTGCACGTGCCCGTCGACCTGGGACCGGACCGCAGCGACGCACGGATGCACGCCAAGACCGTAGGATCCTACGCAGTGCCGTAGGAGACCGCACCGCCACTTCCCAGCAAATTAGGGACACTGTTGCTCCTGGGGTATCGGCGAGGACCATTCGCAACCGTCTCCATGAAGCTGGGCTACGGTCCCGCACACCGTTAGGCTGTCTTCCGCTCACGCCCCAACATCGTGCAGCCCGCCTCCAGTGGTGTCGCGACAGGCGTGAATGGAGGGACGAATGGAGACGTGTCGTCTTCAGCGATGAGAGTCGCTTCTGCCTTGGTGCCAATGATGGTCGTATGCGTGTTTGGCGCCGTGCAGGTGAGCGCCACAATCAGGACTGCATACGACCGAGGCACACAGGGCCAATACCCGGCATCATGGTGTGGGGAGCGATCTCCTACACTGGCCGTACACCACTGGTGATCGTCGAGGGACACTGAATAGTGCACGGTACATCCAAACCGTCATCGAACCCATCGTTCTACCATTCCTAGACCGGCAAGGGAACTTGCTGTTCCAACAGGACAATGCACGTCCGCATGTATCCCGTGCCACCCAACGTGCTCTAGAAGGTGTAAGTCAACTACCATGGCCAGTAAGATCTCCGGATCTGTCCCCCATCGAGCATGTTTGGGACTGGATGAAGCGTCGTCTCACGCGGTCTGCACGTCCAGCACGAACGCTGGTCCAACTGAGGCGCCAGGTGGAAATGGCATGGCAAGCCGTTCCACAGGACTACATCCAGCATCTCTACGATCGTCTCCATGGAAGAATAGCAGCCTGCATTGCTGCGAAAGGTGGATATACACTGTACTAGTGCCGACATTGTGCATGCTCTGTTGCCTGTGTCTATGTGCCTGTGGTTCTGTCAGTGTGATCATGTGATGTATCTGACCCCAGGAATGTGTCAATAAAGTTTCCCCTTCCTGGGACAATGAATTCACGGTGTTCTTATTTCAATTTCCAGGAGTGTACAACAATAGAAGTCAACACGAAATATATATATGGGATGGGAATACACAGAGCCTGTTCCGAACGACGTTATCACCCTGCTTCACACTCGTAAAATATATTTCCACGAGTGTACCTTGTATATTATGATGAAATATACTAAATCCCTCATTACTCGGATACCTATGCTTTGTCGAAAGTGGTTTCTTTGTTAGAGAGACTTCCCTTAAGCAGGAATACCTATCAACTGACTTCAATCTAAAAAAGGTGCAGCTCTAACACCCACTAGTACAGGAATTTTCCCATGAGTGATCCCACCACCCCCACCTATGCTGTCACCTATAAGCTTTGCCAACCTCCCCTTTCCATACCTGTTGAGGTGCAGGCCATGTCTAGTGAAACCCGTCCTGCTTATAGACTCCACCGACACCACTGAAATGAGACTCATGCCTTCTGTCATCAGCGCACCCCCAAGTCTCATGTTATTACGCTTGACGGCTGTATTAACAGGAGACCGATCGTGACGCCGAAACAGTTCCATGAAATGCACATTCGTGTTGCCAGTCTGAGTGGCTATCTTTTCCAGGTCACTATCTATGTCATACTCCCCATCCCTGTCAATACTGTTACTAGCCCCACCCACAATCACTACCTGATCCTCATTAGTAAAATCCCTACATAACCCCCCTATGTTAACAGTCACCTGAGCCAATCCTGCATTAGGCTTCACAATGCTGGTGACCTGGTACTCACTCCCCAACACTTCCTGCAACTGCTGGCCTACACCTCTATCATGACAACTACCTAACAACAGAACCTTCTTCTTTCTCTTAGACTTTGCAACTGCCCTAGCCACCGTAACTGCTGAGGTCTGCTGCATACTTCCTTCATCTACTAGAGGTTCCTCTCCACTAGACCCTGACAGTTGGTCATATCTATTGCAAACACCAATAGTAAAACTATCTAAAAATCTCCTTCTCCTAGCAGATCTTTTGCCAACAGCCAGCTCCTATTCCCGAACCCTCTTCTCCCTCCTCATCCTATCTAGCTCCTCCTGTGCGTTTTTCAACTGCACCTGAAGGGCACAGATCTTATGCTCCTGCTCCACTATCGACTTACTCTTACTACATAACCTGCAGTTCCAGGAGAGGATCTCACCAGAATGCCCACTGGCTTCCCCACTGCATTCCCCCCCGTGAAAATACGTCTAACAAGTCTCACACCGCAATCTACTACTCACGAACCTACGGCAAAGCCCACACTTCTCACTCATGGTAAAATTTTACAGTTATTGAAACAAGAAAACTGCTTTATCTAAGTTCCGCTAGTACAATAAGAAGACGTTAAAAAACTGACTACAATAATCACAAACGTACTCTACAAGGGAAGTAACTACTATTATTAACAGTATTAATCAACAGCAAATGAGAATATAACAAAAGACTAACACAGAAGGAAAATCAAACGTCTAATGACACAGTAACGAAACTGAAAACAGTTCCCAAAAATTTCTTCTGAAATTATTTCACCAGAAAACACCAAGAACACCGGTTGAAGACTACTAAATTTCCTAAATAAACCACTATACACAAACAATTAATTAGTACTGAGCTTTCGATGCGCCACTACAGCTGCAACTGGTCAGCGCGGAATGTAAACACAAGTAAGAAGTTAAGTTGCTCGATGCGAAACACTCACAAATATCAGGTCACAACACAAGGAAGGCGAAGGTGAATGAAGAAACCACTAATAAGTCACTTATATAGTAAATATTATCACAAAAACCGTTAAAATATGTATCTGAAACCTAAAAATATATGAAAACTTAGAGAGCGATCTCACCCGCAGTCACGCGCTTATGACGTCACACCAAAGATGATAGGGCTCTTCTCAAAAAAAATCAAAAAAGTATCTTATTACTTAGTTTTAAAGCCAACTGGGTTCATTACGCGTTCTTTACCGCTAAAAACATTTTCACACGAGCACTGTTTAAGAACTGTAAATAGTTTTCACTCCCGTATGAAAATTTCATTGCTAGAAACACCTCCTCGATCTCTAGTTTCACTAACACTGCCTGCCCATTAAGTGTTATTACTTTATTCGTCTTTATTACTGGAAACTTTTCATTTAGAGGCACCATATAAAGCTTTGTGAGAGGGTTCTCGTAGCCCGCTCCACTACCGATATTGTAGAGTTTCTGAGAGGAAGGATTCATAACCTGAAATAAAATTTACATTCTCTCAATGTAATGTTAGTATATAACGCCATAAAAATGCATAAACTCACATTTCGACCTCTGAGCACTGATAGTCGATTAGTGTCACCAATCCCTGCAGCTGACAACCGCGTTGTTGATTGAACAGAATGACAGGAGAATGGAAAGGATGGTACATGAGGTAGGTTAGTCTTAGCACAGTAGGCACGATAACAACAACAATAAATTGGATTCAGTGATTAGGCTTGAATGAAAACTTAATCCAACCACATTTTAAACAATGAAACTAGGTGAGCAGGCAAACTAGCCACCCAAAGACAGGAAGTACAACATCTAGCTCAGATAATGCGAGTCCTCACAGGTTGAAATTTAATTTGCACAATTACAAACACGAAAGTTTTATTCAGCACCTGTTTGAAATGAAAAACGTAGTATTCTTCAGGTTCCTTCTGGATTGTCGACAGTTGACTCAGGAGCCCTGTTGACGTGTTGCACAGTAGGACCTTGCCACACCCACCAACACTTGCAATTTTTGTGAGAGAAGAAGCCATAGCATTCTGCAAGCAGCGGTCATGGTGGGCCAATGCAATATTGACCATTTTACTCGACGCCAAGAAAAGTTCTGTCTCCGAATGCCTGACTCCTCCACAGAGCACAGTCATCACTAGCCCTCTAGTGCTGAGACGCGGCTCGCCGTCACCACCGCGATAGTGAAGTTAGTGCACGTGGCAGCCACGGAATGTTTCCATGTCCGTCACGGCACAGCTGAGACACCTCTCATTATACAGGGTGTTACAAAAAGGTACGGCCAAACTTTCAGGAAACATTCCTCACACACAAAGAAAGAAAATATGTTATGTGGACATGTGTCCGGAAACGCTTACTTTCCATGTTAGAGCTCATTTCATTACTTCTCTTCAAATCACATTAATCATGGAATGGAAACACACAGCAACAGAACGTACCAGCGTGACTTCAAACACTTTCTTAAAGGAAATGTTCAAAATGTCCTCCGTTAGCAAGGATACATGCATCCACCCTCCGTCGCATGGAATCCCTGATGCACTGATGCAGCCCTGGAGAATGGCGTATTGTATCACAGCCGTCCACAATACGAGCACGAAGAGTCTCTACATTTGGTACCGGGGTTGCTTAGACAAGAGCTTTCAAATGCCCCCATAAATGAAAGTCAAGAGGGTTGAGGTCAGGAGAGCGTGGAGGCCATGGAATTGGTCCGCCTCTACCAATCCATCGGTCACCGAATCTGTTGTTGAGAAGCGTACGAACAGTTCGACTGAAATGTGCATTAGCTCCATCGTGCATGAACCACATGTGTCGTACTTGTAAAGGCACATGTTCTAGCAGCACAGGTAGAGTATACTGTATGAAATCATGATAAGGTGCTCCATTGAGCGTAGGTGGAAGAACATACTGACGAAACTAAAATGAGCTCTAACATGGACATTAAACGTTTCCGGACACATGTCCACATAACATCTTTTCTTTATTTGTGTGTGAGGAATGTTTCCTGAAAGTTTGGCCGTACCTTTTTGTAACACCCTGTGTATAATAGAACAGTGATGACACTGCCACGGTCGGTTTGCATATAACACCAACGTGTGTGTGTGTGTGTGTGTGTGTGAAACTTTTCCAAGTCCATATTTCACTAACTTCACATGTCCTGACAGGCTAAGTACTGCAAAAAAGTACGAATGCGCGATGGTATTTCAAGCTACAGAAGCAGGCAGCCAGTCTTCGGTGTGGGTAGCGTACAAAAGCAGTTTCTGGGACACTTTTTGGAACGCCGATTCTAGGACACATTGGGGAACGTCGATTCTGGGACATTTTTGACTCAGCCCTCCATCTTCCCAGTCGTCTCTTCCCTCTCCCTCCTCATTTCTTACCGGCCAATACGAGCGCTCTTTTGATTTACATGGAAACTCCTTAATACAACCATACTAGAGCTAACCGGAAATCCATCCCACAACCTCCTGGTTTCGAAAGACTTCCCGTCCCCCTTCTGCCGTATTTTTTATTCAATTAAAGTCACCTTATTCGTATTTTTTACGGGAGACCCTCCCACCACATCATCATTCTACACTGCATTACCTTGACTGACAGTTGATTTACATATTTCCGGGTAATTGTCAGGGAAAAAGAGATGTAATTAAACATTACTGTTGCAGATTCGCATGCGATAAAAATAAATATGGCTATTGTCAGACACCCGTTGCGCCGCTGGCTTGAACTCAGCCTGATATACATCTCGTGTAGCTATGTGCGAAAAATTTGTCACACGAAGCGTAGGCCGCCACTGGCCAGCAAGCGCGGTTGTGATTCTCCGGCGCACATCGTTGGGTGCGCGTCACAGCGAGAACAAAGTCACGGGCAAGACGTTATCGTTAACGTATACTCAGCCATTTAAATACACCGATCCTTTTAGGTAACCTCTGTTGTTAGACGCCGGCATTGTGCTGCTCCGTTTTCATAACGTTCAGACAATTTCCATCCCATATTCGACAACGTCATGTGATTCACCTCTTACTCACCATTCTGTTGTCGTTATGTCTCGACATGTGGAATGCATTCCAACACGTCAATCATAGTATTGAAGTTTCGTGACTGCTTTTGGGATAATTGTCAATGTGCACTGAACCTCCTAAGTATACCGGTGCGTTTAGGTCGTCTACATATTAGTAACATGTGAATCTGTATTATCATAATTGGTACTGTCCCGCCTTGGCGTCCACTGCGCCGTCGTACAGCGCTCTCCATGACGATAGCTAGCGGCAGATTCTGCACGCTGTGCAGTCGGTGGGTCCGGAAACCACATCACGCCACCCAGCGAGCAGGGTGGGACAGCGCTGAACCTTCAGGCAGCCAATTCACTTATAGCTTGCTGCCCCGAGGTCCAGGTATGTCGACCCACCTCTCTATTTTTAAGTGTGATCATATTTAATGAAGTGCAAACGCAAGTGTCGATTGGGTGAGGATAATTTCTACGTACATGACCGTCATTTAACACTGACCATCATTCAGCACTAACCATCAGTCAACACTAGCTTCCATTCTGTTCAACCATTTTACCTCATACTTTAAACAATTGGTTCTCTAAGTTTGGATCTGTTCCGGGAAGATGAGCACAATAGAGGGTTTCCCAGAAAGTATGTCCCGCATTTTTTTTCTTCAACAATTCTGTATTGAACATAATGAGAATTACACACAAGAAAGAATAGTGTTTTATCTACACACCCTATGTTTCCACGTAACCTCCATCCCGCTCTATAGCCTTCCCCCAGCGCGAAACAAGATCGTGTATGCCCTGTCGGTACGGATCCTCGTCCGGGTGGCGGAGCCAGTGCTTCACTGTGTGAATCACCCCCTCATTGTCCTCAAAATGTCTTCTACCAATGGCATCCTTTAATGGCTCAAAGATGTGGAAGTCCGAAGGGGCTAGATCAGGGCTGTCAGATGTGACATGGTCAGGGTTGTTAGGTGCGACAGCGGTGGATGGTCTCCCCGTCCGTGAAGCAACGCCGAACAGCCTTCTGATGACCACACTCTCCGTGCCCAGCGACTAACTGTACTTCTGTCGACAGCGGATGATCCATAGACTTTGCACAAGCGTTTGCGAATATTCCCCACAGTTTCTTTCTCTGCAGTGAGAAATTCAATGGCAGCACGTTGCTGATAACGTACACCTACAGACGCCATTTTGAAACTATCCTGCAGCTACGCTATCTGTCGTAAGTGACAGAAACTTGATGCGCTCACTCAGGAGACTTCAAATAATACGTACGTCACGTTTCGCATCCGTAGCATTGTTTTCAGGGCACCCCTGGTAGGATTCGATCCAGCAACCTTCCAGTTTCCAAATCCTATTTTACGATTGCAAGTCATGTATCCCCTTCGGAATTATCAAACGATGTTGCATACCGTGTATTGGAGAAATAATGTTACTCAAATATCTAATACATCTGCTGAGTCTGATAAGATCTCGGGCAAACACCTCCCACTGACTTGATTCCTGCCATGTGATATGCATGACTCCAAAGAACTAGACGATTAACAGTATTAGATGCGATATTAAACTGTCCACGTTTCTCATTGATCATGTTTGTGCGATATTGTTGTTATGATTCTACAGGATGAAAAGTATTGAAACCGACAAACTCTGTGAGTTTGTAGGGGACATCAAAACAAATATTTTTCCCTAATGTCATTTTTTCCTACGAGGTCTATTTAAACCGGTAGAGGAAGATTGCTCTGGCGGGAAATTAATTAAACCAACAAACAGTTTTCCAGTTTTTTATGACCAAGAGACAAGACATTAACACAACCCAATCTCAATTACAGTAGATTTTCAAAAATGCCTCCATTGACACGTAAACAGTGGTTACACCGTCGGATCATGTTCTATCCGACACAGGCAAAAACCCCAGAAGTACCTCAACTGTTCCTGCTGCTGCAGTAGCAAACACCAGATCTTCTTCTGATGCAACAGGAGTTGCGTAAACAAGGTTGCACATCTCTCCCCACACAAAAAGTCCAGAGGGGACATATCTGGGGATCGAGCAGCTCATGGTACAGGACCACCTCTGCCAATCCACATTTCTGGGAACCGTCCGTCCAGGAACCGACGCACACGACGACTGAAATGTGCTGGCGCCGCGTCATGTTGGAACCTCATGCGTAATCTTGTAGGGAGCGAGACGTCTTCCAGCAATTATGGCTATGCTCTGGCGAGAAAATTGTAATGGTGCCTGCCATTTAATGACCTAGGTAGCAGATACGACCCAATTAAACAGTTCCCAACAACAACGACCCACTCATTAACGAAGAACAGCACGTGATGAGCGCTAGTAACTGTGGCATGTGGGTTATCCTCACTTCAAACATGCGAATTGTGCATGTTGAAGACTCCATCACTCCCGAACGTTGCTTCATCGGTAAAGACCACACAGGATGGAAATGTAGGATGCATTTCACACTGTTCCAGGTACCACTGCGAAAACTGTGCTCTGGGTCGATAATCAACTGGTTCCAGGTTATGGACACGCTGTAAGTGAAATGGACGTAACAATTGCTCTCCAAGGACTGTTCTTACATTCGTCTGATTCATCCCCATGTTACGTGCAATTGCACGAGTGCTGATTGAAGGATCCCGGCCTACATGCTGCAAGACAGCTTCCTCAAATTGCTGCGTTCTTACCGTGCGACGGCGTCCCTGTCCAGGTAATCTGCTAAATGACCCGGTCTCACGCAGACGTTGGTACACAGCAGCAAAGGTCGTATGATGCGGGATACGGCGATTAGGATATTGTTGTTGATAAACCCGCTGTGCAGCTCGTCCGTTGTGGTGCGCTACGTAGTACGCACCTACCATATCATTGTACTCACTCCAGGTGTATCGCTCCATTAGTAAACAGAGGCAATGCACTACTACACTGGCGGACAGCAGTTGCCTCCAACTGAAGAGCATAACACGCCCTCTGACAATTGAAGATCGTAATACGATCTATAACAATTGAAGAGCGTAACACGGCCTCCACCGGTTTAAATAATCCTCATAGGAGAAAATGACATTAGGGAAAAATATTTGTTTTGATGTCCACTACAACCTCCCAGAGTTTGTCGGTTTAAATACTTTTGACCCTGTATATGAAAATCATACCTAAGTTTTAAAAAGAGTATGATGTATACGGTTTAAGCCCATCTGACAAATTCTGAAAAATTCCCCTATTATGTTAAAGTTTAAACAAACCTCCTCTGATGTAACGCACTTTAAAAAATTGTCATCCCAAATCTGTATCTCATTTCCGAATGCTTGAACAACTAGTGAGAGGATATTTAAAAAAACTTCACTTGCCTAAAAATTTAGAAAACAGTGCGAAATTCTCCAACCATAAGTCTAAAATCACGTGAGGCCTCCTGGTTGTCAGAATTAGAGCACATACCCTAACTTGAAAAATTTGTATAGTCAGTCTGTGTCCTTGGCATCACTCATCAATGCAGTTGTGGATACAAACACACCATAGGCAGAAGGATATTTCCCATTCTGCACAGCGTCAGGCCATGCTTCCAAAGTCCTCGCCGTTTCCGCCAGCCTCTCACTCCACCATGACCATGATTACTGATGCCATCACGCGAGCCACTGCTCGCAGCGCACTTGGGTCTACCGTTAAACCCCAGTAACCGCATACACACCTGCCGTCTAGTCTGTTTGTCATGTATTACACTCTAGAACTGTAAGCTGTCGCACAATGCTCAGATAGAACTATTATGTCATCACCGAATCACGTCATAGCATGGACCCACAGGAGACTGCAGCGTCTCCAGCCACCTGTCCAGTCACCCACTAGGATGCAGACGTGTGTTGCCGAACATTAGTTCTCGCGATAATTATACCTCCAAATCAGGAAGTGTTCTATGTGTTCGAACTAACTACGCAACATACCAGATCTGAGATTTTCTTTTCCTACCTGAAGTACATCCCAATACAGAATCCAGTTGCTATTAGCTTAGTGGGATGTCGCGAAGTACTTGTTACCGGGTCATATATAACTGTATAGCACACGTCCTAACAATAGTACTCAGCTGTTGATTATTTTAACTCCATGGATGACTTCACACATTTACAGAACGGTAGTATTGTCTGTGAGTTCCATGTTTCAGCTCTAAAACATCGTAATTCTTCAACGTAGGTCATGAGGTGTTAATCACAGTGTAATCATCGCTATAATATTACGAGTACACCTATGTGTGCTTGATGTACTTAAAAAATTAAGGAATGCATTTTAATGATACTGCTCTAATCTTCACAATATGCATTAACATTGTACAAAAAAGTTACTTATATCAATAGTATCTATTGCAACATGGTTGTTTTCGTTAAAAGTGCTGTGACTGAATCAGGTCCCTCAAACACAGCACACAAGGAAAGGGTAGGTCCACATTATCGCAAGCAAGTGTAAAGGGAAAAAATAGTACTCCTGGAAGCAGATTTTACACATGTGAGCATTGTCAGAAGCTCTCGCAGCCACGTTGTGTTCTGCTGTTGTATTTAGAAGATTTCCTGAAGATCTAGTTTGTCAGGACGTGGTTTAATAGCTAAAGACCGACCTTTGAAATATGTCAGCCTCGCATCTCTTGTTCTATAATTAGCGTGAGATGACCTAATTTCCCATACACCACATGTTGAACTACTAAATGATACTGATTCGGCAGATGATTGTGGATGCACCTCCATTCTGCAGAGGTTACCAGTATCGTACAAAAGAAATAATTCGACCCATCACCAATACACTTTCACAAACATACCTCCGCAACACCCTCAGACATCCACTACGTTACAGAGCGCCCTGCTTTCAAAAGCTTCCTTTACATACAGACTATCTGAAAATCCAAGATGCTGGCACTTCGGCTCACGTGATATAGGCATCACGTCCGGTCATGTATTTTAAATTTACCTGTAAATGTAGTACAATTGCGAACACCTAGCGCAATTGCCCTATTTTTCTGCATATGTGTTTATAGGTTTCTTTTGGTTGGCCCCCAGACCCTACTCCCGATCTACTACCCGTAAATCCACCTACAGACACTGCTCCAGACGTACTGCAGGTGGATTCATCTTCGAAACTGTACTGGACGTAACATGTGCTGGATTCACCTTTGAATAGTGTCCCAGATCTATCCTGTACAATGGGGGCACCCCTGTGAGAAACAGATATACACACATACAGAGAAATAGAGCACTTGCGCTAGATATTTACAGCTGAATGACATTTACACTCAAATTTCGAATACGCGACCAGGAGTGACATCGAGACCACATGACCAGAATAATTGGCATCTTGGATCTTTAGAGTAAGCTATACGTAAGAGGAGCTTTGAAAGCAGATCGCTCTGTATCATAGCGGATGTCTGAGGGTGTTGGGGAAATATATCTGTGAAAGTGTGTCTGTGGTGGGTCGAACTGTTTCCTTTATACAAGAGTTATAATCTGTGTATAATGGAGATACTCCCACAATCATCTCCTGATCTTTGGAGTAGGCAGTTCAGTATATGTTATCTACAAGATTAGATTAGCTCACCCTATAGAACATGTAATATATCCTTCAAAGCTTGGTCTTTACCTGTTAAGGAACGCCCTGACAAACTAAGTGAAGTTGGATCATTTTGTAATGGTGACGTAGATGAAACCGCGTGTTTCCATTGTTGTGAAGGGTTGAAATATTCGGATGAAATGAGTAACTCACGGGTTGAACATGCTGTGTGGTTTCCCAGCTGCTTGTTTGTGCTTCTTCGGCAAGGCAGGCGTTTTATCGATAGCATGTGTCAGAATATGGATACAAAAATTATTACAAAGGGTGTGGCTAATGTTAAACCGTCATGAAATCTACTGAATACAGCATCAGAACACTAAGTGACTTTGAGAATTTCTGACAGTGCTCACGTGTGTAAAATCTGCTTGCAGGATGAAATGGGAGTACAGTTCCTTCCCTGCCGACATGTTGCTACTTGTGTTAAAAGTGAATCTACCCTTTCCTCATGTGTTGTGTGTTAGAGACCTGTTTCAGCCACAGTAAGTGCGTTTTCGAAGACAGAACCGATTTTGCAAGAGATACTGTTATTTAGTAATGTATCTTTTGTGTAAAGTTAATACATATTGTGAAGAATAAAGCATTAACTTTAAAATGTTTCTTTTCTTTTTCTATATCAAGCGCACTTAGGAACGACAGCGATTATTACGCAGTGAACATAAAACCTCGTGACCTACATTGAAGAACTGCGACTTTTTTGTGTCGAAACATAGAACTGACACAAAATACCACTGTTCTGTTAAGGTATGCAGGCATCCATGGGGTTAAAAATATCATTTCGTCCCCCAGCAGAGTATTGTGGTTAGGACCAGTGCCACACAGTCCCACACGATCTGGTAAGAAATTCTTTGCGACACATACACCCACCTCATGACGTGCTTTGAAGAACCTAGAATTTTTAGTGTCGAAACACAGAACTGACAGACAATACCACAATCTTCCATGAAGTTAAAAAAAGAACATCATTTCTTTTCCCAGCACAGTACTATTGTTAGGCCCTGTGCTACACAGTTGTATATGATCCGGTAATAGGTGCTTTGCGACACGTACTCCCCATTAAACATGTTGCAACCAGATTTTGTATTGAGGTGCACTGCAAGGGGAAAAGAAAATCCTACTGCTACCAATGGCCATGTGCCATATTAATTCAGTAAAGAGGAATACACAGCAGATTTAATCAGAACAGGCGATAGAAGGTACTTGGTTTCTTCATGTATGCTGCATGTGTTAGATGATGTCATGTATCCGTACTTCAATAGGGGGAAGTCTATGCACTCTAGAGACATTGTACCATATTCCATAGTCGGTAGCTTGGCGTATATTAGGAGAAATTGGTATGGATGCAGTAGGAATATAAGAAACCCATCTGAAGTAGAATTGATTGACGTTGAAATGGACCATCTGCCTGTACCACTGCAATGTCATTCTGTAGATGCCTAATAGCATATGAATTCAGATGAACCACGAAACTTGTGTCGTCAGATATCTCAGGATGAAACCACTGTACAGCTGATTCTTCTGTATGCGTAATCTGCCTGCAGTCGTAAACTTGCATGTGTAAATCGTGATATCAGATCTGTGGTCTTAGCTTGTATGCAAACGTCTGATTTGGTATGCAACCTGTGGCATACAATCCGACTGTGTACGCTGCTAATACCAATGTTCATTGCAAACGATTTAGAACTCTCATTTTTTGTCTTTGTATATTAAGAGGTGGGAAATTTGCACTTCAGTATAACACACTATACTATCTTCCAGCAGGTTTGGTTCTAGGGTTTGATACTTCAGAAAGAATCTTCTCCATCACTGCTAACATTCAAAGCAACCTTGACAATCTTATGTGACATTTCTGAGTTAGTATTAATTAAATAATAATACCACCATCCATCAAAAGATTGTGAGATGGGCATGATACTTGTGGTAGGAAATCTACTACTATTACATTTGGTTGGAAGGTATCGTAATCAATAGTTTGCATCTAATGTTAGTACCTAATCGAAATAGCTATGCGATCTACTATTTGAATCTGTGGAATGAATATAGTTCCAATAGCCTGCCAACTTAACTCTGCTAATCACACGAGCTTTTGAACTACTATAGCCCCTTTTCGTGCAGAAACGCCCATTTAACTGACTGTAATTTGAGGATGAACATCGTAATGATGTCTTAGCCGTCAAATTAGTATGCTCTAAATATATCTGAAGTTGTGTCTAAACATATCCCATTAAACAGGAATCGTGTGGTATAAGACTCAAATGTGCTAATGAAGCTAACACGTGTGTTCATCATAAATGATTTAGAAATCTGCTCGAGCCATTTTATGTCTTAACTAAAACGAACTGTGTGTGAGAAATAGCTCTCGTGCCAGCGTCGGCAGTCATGGGCCTGATGGAGTGCGAGGTTGGTGGTTCAAATGGTTCAAATGGCTCTGAGCACTATGGGACTTAACTTCTGAGGTCATCAGTCCCCTAGAACTTAGAACTACTTAAACCTAACTAACCTAAGGACATCACACACATCCATGCCCAAGGCAGGATTCGAACCTGCGACCGTAGCGGTCACGCGGTTCCAGACTGAAGCGCCTAGAACCGCACGGCCACACCGGCTGGCTCGAGGTTGGTGGAAATGGTGAGGACTTTGGAAGCATGACCAGGCACGGAAAAGACCCTCTTGCCTCTGGTATATTTGTATAAATAAAGATGCAAGTGTGTCTCTCTATTATTCCTGCCACACCCAATACTGCAGTAATGGGTGATGGTAAGGATACAGACTGAATAGACAGCTTTCTAAAATTAGGATAAGTGTCCTGGTTCTGACAACCAGACGGCCTCCAATCATTATAGACTTATGGTATGAGGGCTTTACACTATTTATTAAATTTTTTGGACAAGTGAATTTTTTTGTATGTGCTCTCCCTGGTTGATCAACCATAGTGAAATCCGGATCCAGATTTGGGGTGGCAGTCATTTGATGTGTGTTACATTGGAGGACTGTTAAATGTTAATGTCAGGGGGAAATTATTTAAACTTTCTCAGAGTGGCTTTAACTAAGACGTTATTTTTTAAACTTATGTCTGATTGTGAAACACGAACATCAAAAAAAGTTTTTCATCACCTCGGTTCCCAGTGTTCTGGAACCTGTACAGAAAATTTGAATAGAGGTCAACATAAATCTGATTTCCGCCATTTTTATTGCTAATGAAAACCACACACTGCCTGTTGTACCACCATACAATGAGACATTCAGAAGTGGTGGTCCAGATTACTATACACACCGGCACCCCTGATACCTAGTGGCACGTCCTCTTGCACTGATGCATGCCTGTACTCGTCGTGGCATACTATCCACAAGTTCATCAAGGCACGCTTGGTCCAGGTTGTCCCACTCCTCAACGGCGATTCGGCGTTGCTTGGTGGGTCACGTCGTCCATAAACAGCCCTTTTCAATCTATCCCAGGCATGTTCGATAGGGTACATGTTTGGAGAACATGCTGGCCACTCTAGTCGAGCGATGTCGTTATCTTGAAGGCAGGCATTCACAAGATGTTCATGATGGGGGCACGAATTGTCGTCCATGAAGAGTCAGACAGCAGTAGCGGGCCGAGACACAAGCAGCAACAGGGAAGTAACCGATATTGTGACTTTTACCAGTTCCTAACAAGGAGCGAATTTTATGTCATCATCTGTATGCTTTAATAGTTTAGTTTATTGAGTTTCTGCGTGTTAATTTAATATCTAATAGCCACAGTTCTCGTGTTTTCGTTTGTGTCGGAAAGTAAACCGATTTTGTGACGTATTGCAAGTTTCTAATCATGGGCGAATTATTTAGTTTCACCTGAGTGCTTCGGTAGTTGGGTTTTAGAATCTCTGCGTATTAACCTAATTTATTAGAGACAGCTCCTGCGTTTTCGTCAGGGTGTACAGTAGAGTTGCGCAACGCCTGCCGATAGTCCGTTTATCTACACAGTTTAGCTTTCCACGGTCTTTAGTATGGATAAGGACTGCGATTGTCGTGCGCGGATGCGAGCCGAGTTGGTGCAACTTGGCTCTCAGCTTCAGGCTGTGATAGCTTCGGTTATACAGCTTGAGGCTGCAGTGGATGGGCACCACTGTTGTGGACCGTCCGTGGGAATCCAACGGACGTCCAGCACGTCAGAGTCCTCCGATCGGTCCTCACCGGTGGCCAGCCCAGTTACTGCTCGCACTGAGGCTCACCCCTCACATCTGGTCGAGTGGGAGGTCGATCTGGGGCGTAGCAGGCGGCCGCACGTAAGGCCTCCCCGGTTAGTGTGACAAACAGGTTTCAGGTGCTGTCTGTGGCTGACACTGTCGCTGAGCCAGATGCTGTCGACTGTCCTGTTTCAGAGGAAACCTCTCACCTGCAAGATCCTGAAAATCACAGAGGGTGCGGTTATTGATTATTTGGAGCTCCAACGTTAGGCACGTTATGGGGCCACTTAGGGACATGGCTGCCAAGAAGGGAAAGAAAACCAATGTGCACTCCATGTGCAATCCGGGTGGAGTCATTCCAGATGTGGAACGGGTCCTCCCAGTTGGCATGAAGAGCACAGGGTGCCGCCAACTCCAGGTGATTGCTCACGTCGGTACCAATGATGTGTATCACTTTGGATCAGAAGAGATTATCTCTGGTTTGGAGCGGCTAACAGAAGTAGTAAAGGCTGCCAGTCTTGCTTGCAAAATGAGAGCAGAGCTGACCATTTGCAGCATAGTCGACAGGACTGACTGCGGACCTCGCATAGAGCCGAGTGGACGGTCTGAATCAGAGGCTCAGATGGTTCTGCGATCGTGGAGGGTGCAGATTCCTCGACTTGCGCAAAAGTGTTGTTGGGTTTCGGGTTCCGCTGAATAGGAAGTAGCTACACAGGTAGCAGGGGCTTTGGGGTGTGGACTGGGTGCTTTTTTAGGTTAGAGGGTCTCGGAAAAACACAAGAAGGGCTTCAGTCACAAAGGGTGCAGGTCTAACACAGGAAGAACGTAGATACAGGAACCATCGGTATAACAGTTGTAAATCGTCGTAGCTGTGTTGGGAAAGTTCCAGAGCTCCAACCGCAAATAGAAAGCACTGACGCTCAAATCGTTACAGGCACTTAAAGCTGGCTAAAGCCGGAGATAAGCTCAGCCAAAAATTTTGCGAAGAACCTAACGGTGATCCGAAAGGATAGGCTAAACACGGTTGGCGGTGGCGTGTTTGTTGCTATTTGAAGTAGGTTATCTTGTCACGAAATTGATGTAGATAGTTCATGTGAGTTAGTATGGGCAGCGGTCATTGTTGGCAACCGGAATAAAATAAAAATTGGATACTTTTACCGACCTCCCGATTCAGATGATACAGTTGCTGAAAGGTTCAAAGAAAACAAAAGTTCGATTTCAAACACGTACCCGACTCATACGATTATAGTTGGTGGTGACTTTAACTTACCCTCGATATGTTGGCGAAAACATATGTTTAATTCAGGAGGTACGCATAAAACATCACCCGAAATTGTGCTAAACGCATTCTCTGAAAATTATTTCGAGCAGTTAGTTAATGAGCCCCCGCGAATAGTAAACGGTTGTGAAAACACACTTGACCTCTTAGCAGCATATAATCCTGAGTTAATAACGAGCATCAAAACGGATACAGGTATTAGTGAACACAGGGTTGCTGTAGCGAGATTGAATATTGGGACACCCAAATCGTCCAAAAATAAATGCAAAATATACCTATTCAAAAAAGCAGATAAAATTTCACTTGACGCCTTCCTGAGAGATAATCTCCACTCCTTCCAAACTAATAATATAAGTGTAGACCAGATGCGGCTTGAATTCCGAGAAATAGTATCGGCAGCAATTGGGAGATTTATATCTAATAAATTAACAAACGACGGAGATAATCCTCCTTGGTACACAAAACGGGTCAGAACACTGTCACAGAAACCATGAACCAAACATGCCAAATTTAAACAGACGCAAAATCCCCTATATTGGCGATCTTTTACAAAAGCTCGAAATGTAGCACGGACTACAATGCGAGAAGCTTATAATTGTTTCCACAACGAAACTTTGTCTCGAAACTTGGCAGAAAATCCAAAGAGATTCTGGTCGTATGTGAAGGATGTTAGCGGCAAGAAACAACAATGCCTTCTCTGCGCGATAGCAATGGAGGTATTATCGAAGTTAGTGCTGCCAAAGCAGAGTTACTACTCACAGCCTTCCGAAACGCCTTCACAGAAGAAGACGAAGTAAATATTCCAGAATTCGAATCAAGAACAGATGCCAACATGAGTAACGTAGAAGTAATTATCCACGGAGTAGTGAAGCAACTTAAATTACTTAATAAAAGCAAGTCCTCTGGTCCTGACTGTGTACCAATTACGTTCCTTTCAGAGTATGCTGATGCATTAGCTCCATACTTATCAAGCATATACAACCGTTCGCTCGACGAAAGATCCGTACCCAAAGAAAGGAATGTTGCACAGGTCACACCAATATTCAAGAAAGGTAGTAGGAGTAATTCACTTAATTACAGGCCCATATCGTTAAAGTCGATATGCAGCAAGATTTTTGAACATATATTGTGTTCTATCATTGAATTACCTCAAAGAAAACGGTCTATTGACACACAGTCGCCGGCTGCGGTGGGCAAGCGGTTCTAGGTGTTTCAGTCCGGAACCGCGCTGATGCTACGGTCGCAGGTTCGAATCCTGCCTCGGGCATGGATGTGTGTGATGTCGTTAGGTTTAATTAGTTCTAAGTCTAGGGGACTGATGACCTCAGATGTTAAGTCCCATAGTGCTTAGAGCCATTTGAACCAACTTTGACACACAGTCAACAGTTCAGGAAACATCGTTCTTGTGAAACACAGCTAGGTCTTTATTCGCATAAAGTGTTGAGTGCTATTGACAAGGGATTTCAGATCGATTTCATATTTCTGGAAGGCTTTTGACACTGTACCACACAAGCGGCTAGTAGTGAAATTGCGTGCTTATGAAATATCGTCTCAGTTATGTGACTTGATTTGTGATTTCTTGTTAGAGAGGTCACTGTTCGTAGTAATTGACGGAAAGTCAACGAGTACCTGGCGTACCCCAAGGTAGTGTTATGGGCCCTTTGCTTTTCCTTATCTATATAAACGATTTGGGAGGCAATCTGAGCACCTGTATTAGGTTGTTTGCGGATAACTCTGTCTTTATCGACTAAAAAAGTCATCAGAGTATCAGATCAAATTACAAAACGATTTCGGAAAGATATCTGAATGGTGCAAAAGTTGGCAGTTAACCCTGAATATCGAAAAACGTCAGGTCGTACACGTGAGCGCTAAAATAAATCGTTAAACTTCGGTTACACGATAAATCAGTCAAATCTAAAGGTCGTAAATTCAACTAAATACCTAGGAATTACAATTATGAACAACTTAAATTGGAAGGAACCCATAGAAAATGTTGTGGGGAAGGTAACAAAAGACTGCGTTTAACTGGCAGGTCACTTAGAAAATGTAACAGATCTACTAAGGAGACGACCTAAACGAAGCTTGTCCGTCCTCTTTTAGAATAGTGCTGCGCGGTGTGGGATCCTTACCAGACAGGACTGACGGAGTACATCGAAAAAGTTCAAGAAAGGGCAGCACGTTTTGTATTATCGCGAAATATGGGAGAGAGCGTCACTGAAATGATACAGGATTTGGCCTGGACATCATTTAAAGAAAGGCGTTTTTCGTTGCGACGGAACCTTCTCACGAAATTCCAATCACCAACTTTCTCCTCCAAATGCGAAAATATTTTGTTGACAACGACCAAGACATGGAGAAAAGATCACCACGATAAAGTAAGGGAAATCAGAGCACGTGCGGAAAGATATAAGTGTTCGTTCTTTCCGCGCGCTATGCGAGATTGGAACAATGGAGAATTGTGAAGGTGGTTCGATGAACCCTCTGCCAGGCACTTAAATGTGATGTTCAGGGTAGCTATGTAGATGTACATGAATGCCTCGCCAATATACTGCCGATATGGATGCACTGTCGGTTGGTGGATGGCATTCACGTATCGTACAAGACGCTACGGCGTCTTCCATGACCACAAGCGGCGTATGTCGGCCCCACATAATGCCACCACAAAACAACAGGGTTCAAATGGTTCTGAGCACTATGGGACTTAACTTCTGAGGTCATCAGTCCTCTAGAACTTAGAACTACTTAAACCGAACTAGCCTAAGGACATCACACACATCAATGCCCGAAGCAGGATTCGAACCTGTGACCGTAGCGGTCGCGCAGTTCCAGACTGTAGCACCTAGAACCGCTCGGCCACCCTGGCCAGCAGACATCAGGGAACCTCCACCTTGCTGAACTCGCTGGACGATTGTCTGGGTGAAGGGATATGCGATACTCATCCGTGAAGAGAACGTGATGCCAGTCCTGAGCGGTCCATTCGGCATGTTGTTGGGCCCTTCTGTACTGCGCTGCATGGTGTCGTGATTGCAAAGATGGACCGCGCCATGGACGTCGTGAGTGAAGTTGCACATCATGCAGCCCAATGTGCTCAGTTTGACGCGTAACACGACGTCCTGTGGCTGCACGAAAAGCATTATTCAACCTGGTGGCGTTGCTGTCAGGATTCCTCCTAGCCATAATACATAGGCAGCCGTCATCCACTGCAGTAGTAGCCCTTGGGTGGCCTGAGCGAGACATGTCATCGACAGTTTCTTTCTCGCTGTATCTCCTCCATGTCCGGACAATATAACTTTGGTTCACTCCGAGAAGCCTGGACACTTCCCCTGTTGAGAGCCCTTGCTGGCACAAAGTAACAATGCGGACGCGATTGAACCGCGGTATTGACCATATAGGCATTGTTGAACTACAGACAACACGAGCCGTGTACCTCCTTCCTGGTGGAATGACTGGAAGTGATCGGCCGTCGGACCCCTTCCCTCTAATAGGCGCAGTTCATATATGGTTGTTTACATCTTCGGGTTTAGTAACAGTCAAAGGGACTGTGTCTGTGATGCAATACCCACAGTCAACGTCTATCTTCTGGAGTTCTGAGAACAGGGGTTCTCTACTGCGCCAATGTTTTATAAGAGGAAAATATGGTGCTAAATTTTAGTGTCCATTCTTGTGCAGATAGTCAACGACATTTTTTTTCTCTGGGATGAAGCCACAGCTAAAAGGGGACCAAACGGAACTGCAAGCTGTTTAAAGATGTATTTTGAAAAGAATGACATTAAAGTTGAAAAGTTGGTTGCGTTTTCCGACAACTGTGGCGGACAAAATAAGAATTGGACGTTAGTGGCATTTTGGCTATACCTGTTAAAGTTTGGTCGTTTCAGATACGTCGAGCATACGTTTCCTTAGGCTGAACATAGCATGCTACCTAGTGACAGAAACTTTGCTCAGGTGGAGCTCCTCACATTATCAAAGTGTTTATGGAACTGATCATAGTGAAGAAGTTGTAAGATCATCCAAGCGAAAGAAGTCATTCAAGGTAACTCGTATGACTCAAGAGTGTTTTACAGTCTCTCTGCACTGTAACATCTGTTCCACAAACTACAAGCTCAACTTCTCAAAGCAAATTCAGTATTAGAAACTGTGTTCGACTCTCATTTTCTTCTGAGCTACAAAGTCCCACCCCCACATTGCCTAGAATCAGTTTCCTTATCAAAACTTGGAAGACCTGCAAGCATTTCTTTCCTGACAGAGCTTAAACCGAAATATTCTGGGTCTCTTCCTATTAAACGAGACAAGCTACGAGACATTCTCTGAAGCTTAAAATAGATATCTCCTGTATATCATGACTGGTGCAACTCACTCCAAGCAGAAGGATGTACTGCGCTTCAGCAACAAGAAGACGATGAAGGAAGATACACAATCATGTACTGAGAAAACAATATTTAAAGTAAAATAATAATGTTAAGTAAATGCATCGAGAATAAAATGTTTACATGTAACAGAATGTTAAGTAAGTGTGTTGAGACTACAATGTTTCGAGTAAATAATGTTAATTACGCGTTTCTTAAATTTTGAAAAACGTTTTTCGAGTAGATATTACATACTAAAAATATGTAACTGTTGACACTGTGTAATAAAGTAATGCAGTACCCGAAAAAACTAATATTTTGTATGTATTTCAGATATCTGATTTATGGGAGTTTATTAAAGTATTTCTGGTGCGTTTTCTCAGAATTACTGATTTGTCTCTTACAATTTTTTACTGCCGAGCCCTTCAATTATGAGTACACACTGTCTAGGAGTATCCACATCTCAAAACTAGACAGGCCAGAGAAGCTACAGCATCCTTACACACAAACATGGTGACAGTCTCGCGTCACATCGATTCTTTGGTGAGTAGTGAAAATTCGTTATACTTCCCGTTCAAGTGCCCCCTATCGTTTTGAAAGGAGCCGCCACTTTTTATTGGTGTTCGCAGTTTCAGCGACGTGATGTGAACATGCTAACATCAAATTTTAAGTGTACCCAGTGCAGTGGGACAATATCTAATAAAAACCATTAGCGAATTTTTTCTACGGGTGCAGATGTCCAGATAAAAAACTGGAGTTGTAAGTCGACGCTTAACACATAAATTAGATCAGCCACATGCCGCAGACCGTGATGCAACATCCTATACAATAGTGCCTCTATTTCGTTGTTAAATAATAAAAACAACAGACAGCCACATGTTGACTTGGGTTTGATAAATCTGTTCTTTTCTTTTAAGGCATACAGGACAATATTGCTTGAAGATGTAGAGGTGACAAACATATATTCCGCCTCATGCCTTAATATAACACTTGCACATTGGCAAGGACGCTGGATTACAGATGGCAGTAGATGGAATGTTCGTCTGTAACAGGTTGGGGCTTGCAGAAGTACTCAGTCAATACTCCTAACAAACAGCAACTCCGTAGAAACGCATGTGTACAGGTGCCGCAAAAATGTGAGTCACCAAATCGACATGTGTGACGAACCATTGTGATCGCCAATGCATGTTCACAGCACCTGATTATTTAATGTAATAGCGTTACACAGTCTCATTATTGAGTGTATATTCGTTGTGTGCTTACAGAAAACATCATTTTTGTAGAATTAAGACACACTGTATTATCAAAGTGTCATAAGTTAATGCTTGGGTAGCTTGGTAGAGCACTTGCCCGCGAAAGGCAAAGGTCCCGAGGTCGAGTCTCGGTCCGGCACGAAGTTTTAATGTGCCAGGAACTTGCATATATTTTCATCTTTATTTACACATCGATCACTTCTTTCGGCTGGTATATCTGATCAGAGGGTCACTGCAGTTTCTGTCCAGGTACTCGCTGATGTCAGCATCAGCACTTTCTTATGGTCCAGGTCATTCTACGAGTCCACCACTCTCAGGCAATTATGATGGGTACAGTTGGCTAAAATCAGCATTAGCACTTCCTTATCTCCAAGGTCATTCCTGGAACTGTATACAGACACATGCATCATGGCCAGACTGGGAATCGAGACACTGTACCCCTACCCCCAGACTCCAATGCCCTCCTTGGCAGCTAAAGGTTACTAATTTAATTCGAGAAATTATTAATTTTTATGCGTGTTCTCATATGCTGTCCAGCATGAAGCACCGCCTTCCCCCACCTCTGCCCCTGCCTCAGTGCCACCAATCAAATACATACCGAATGGCGATTTCTGTAGCTTCTGAGTTGGCATTTTTCTTGGGAGTGAGATTCGACTGTAGCTCACAAGTGTAGCCCCACACATGTATTTACCATTGATACTTTCGTGGGGGTGAGAGATGACTGAAACTCACAGGTAAGTGCCACTTGACATAGCTGACAGGCATATTTGCACATACTGCTGATTACTCAGAATCCGACATCCTCTTGCCATCCACCCTGAGGACCCCTTAGTCGGCAGCCAGTAGCATGCACTGTAGCTCTCCTTCCATTTAATTGTAGCGAGGCTGTGGTCTGCTGACATGACACATATTTTTACTTACAAGCTTGACAACTGGATACATTTCCAGGAGACTCACTGCACAATATTATAACTAATAAGTATGAACAAATTAATTTCTTTCAAATGATCTGGTATTCTTATACCTACGTTACACAAATGCATCACGTCAATATGCATAACTGCTTATGTGAAACACGTAATCCCATTATTTCATCACATCTGTCTGTACATACATCTAGGTTCCATGTGGTCAAAATATGAAATTCTTGAGCTGAGGAAAGAAGATTTCGACAAATTTATTTTCTGTAAACATCAATCAGAAAAATGTACTTAGAGCTTTCTGCATCACGAATGGAAGGACATTATAGTGGAGGACTGTGTGACTGGAGGCAGAGGGTAGCTCATTTAGTCAGCACTTGAAACTTTTAATGGATAACGAAAATCATGTTCTTTATGTTAAGGTATCTTTTTAACAGAAAAGTCAAATTACATCGGCAGCACACGAAGCTTTTAATGAATAATGACAGATTACGTCGCAAACATCTGATGGACTTCACGCCACTGTACAATTCTCTCTTATTACCTCTAAACTGAAGAGGTCGTTGTATCTGCTGGATGACGTCGATGCATATACGTAACTGGCCTTGGGTGGGGTGAGGGAAGTGGAGATGGAGGTGTGGAGGGAATTCTGGGAAGTGAGCGACGGGAGTGAACCCAGGGAATGCTGATGTCAGAGATTCCTGGAACGGTGATGCTGTTATCAGCAACTTTTTGGCTTGGAAATACACTGCTCCGTTCCTATCAATTAAAATATTTTTTAAAACATTTAATAAAATCGCAGGTATGACTAATGTTTTTGGCGTCGTCACATTTCGAAAACCCTGGAGGTCAACTATGCTGCGAGCTGCTATGCTGCTGCCAGTTCATGAACCTCAATTCTACCTACTGCCAATGTAATGCTATTTAACAAGCCATTTACTGTATGGCAAAGAAAGCAGAATTGCCATATCTTTCTTTCTGGTAATCAAAACTCATTGTGAGATGTCTAAATCCATGCCTACACCGAATAATTTTCGCACGGCGACGCATCGTGATATTACACACAGTCTTATTCCCCATTGTGTTTTGCAAACTGTCGTTTCGTAGTCATTGCGGTATTAATAGTAGAACTTCCGGACAAGTTAAATAATTTTCGTTGTGCAGCGTCGTTTTGTTACTTCATCTCGGCACTCATTTCTATCCACCAGTCTCCCAGGGGCTACAGTCTCAGGTATACTCCATCTTAATTCTGCTCGTCTTTCTTTACTGCGTAAATTCTGATCGTTTGTCACTTAGCTCTTATCAAGAAGCGCTTATTTTTGTAAATATATTCTTGATTTTTATACCTAGTCTACGATTTTAATATCTGTGCCTTCATGGTCTTGTTAGTTATCATACTACAGAGTGTCCCAGAATTGTTACGACGAACTGCGAGGGTTTGTACGTGGTGTCTTGAGGAGAAAATCGAGGATGGCAACCTGTGTCGGGAAACGTCACCCAACGACACTACAGAGAGTCGAAGTTACAGGCGCCACTAGGTCACCCCTTTTGGCAGCAAACGTGAGCTTGTACGCTGATGGACCGTAGGCGGTCATATCGCAACGTCGTTTGTTGTTCAGTAATCGCGACTGATAGCCTCAATCGCTACTGGAGGAAATGGAGCTAATAGCTGAGCAGACACACCTTATCTATTATGAATGCGACTATCTGTTGCCTCAGTTTGTTTTTCTCCTGGATATCTCTAAAATATCCTATGTTTTTCGATGCACAGGAGAAAATTAAACTGAATTTGGAAACACGTCTCCGAAACCGTCATTCACCAAAACAACAGAACATTGCACCCATTGGAGACAAGGCCTGTCTTACGCAGCACTACGTCCATCTTCTCCACTGGCAATCGCGGCAATCAGTAGTGACCAATGAATAGCAAACAAAAATGCGAGACGTTCCATCTACGGTGCGTTACCGTACAAAATCAGTTTTTTTGACGAACTGTTGGCCTAATGGCAGGCGTTGGTGCATATAAATCCGACGCACTGTGGCGCCGTTAGATTACGCTCTACACACGGGTTCCTATCCTCGATGTGTTCCACATGACACCCCGTACAGACCCTCGAAGTTTGTCGCAACATCTCTGGGACACTCTGTATATTATCTGTTAAAACACTTATTTTGTACATACATAGATTTTATCTTAAATGTTGTTCTTGTTGTGGTCTTCAGTCCTGAGACTGGTTTGGTGCAGCTCTCCATGCTACCCTATCCTGTGCAAGCTTCTTCATCTCCCAGTACCTACTGCAACCTACATCCTCCTGAATCTGCTTAGTGTATTCATCTCTTGGTCTCCCTCTACGATTTTTACCCTCTAAGCTTCCCTCCAATACTAAATTGGTGATCCCTTGATGCCTCATAACATGTCCTACCAACCGATCCCTTCTTCTAGTCAAGTTGTGCCAAAAATTTCTCTTCTCCCCAATCCTATTCAATACCTCCTCATTAGTTATATGATCTACCCATCTAATTTTCAGCATTCTTCTGTAGCACCACATTTCGAAAGCTTCTATTCTCTTCTTGTCCAAACTAGTTATCGTCCATGTTTCACTTCCATACATGGCTACGCTCCATACAAATACTTTCAGAAACGACTTCCAGACACTTAAATCTATACTCGATGTTAACAAATTTCTCTTCTTCAGAAACGCTTTCCTTGCCATTGCCAGTCTACATTTTATATCCGCTCTACTTCGACCATCATCAGTTCTTTTGCTTCCCAAATAGCAAAACTCCTTTACTACTTTAAGTGTCTCATTTCCTAATCTAATTCCCTCAGCATCACCCGACTTAATTCGACTACATTCCATTATCCTCGTTTTGCTTTTGTTGATGTTCATCTTATATCCTCCCTTCAAGACACCATCCATTCCGTTCAACTGCTCTTCTAAGTCCTTCGCTGTCTCTGACAGAATTACAATTTATCTTACATAAAATATTATATTTTACATTGTGGGATTTAGGTATGTGACGCTCCGATCAGTCTAATATGTTCAGGCACTGAAGCCTGCAGGAACCATTAACGTGCCTTCTGCGAAATTTAGTGTCACCTGATTGGTGCTGCAGGCATGTGATGCGGTAAGGAATGTATTCGTAAGTAGAACGGAGACGAATGTGGAATTGTACCGGATTTCCAAAACTGAAGTTTCAGTTTAAATATGCTGTATAACGAGAACCACAACTCAGAATTCCACATTTGAACAGCATAATATTGACGCAGGGGAAACGTCATGGGGGGAAAATGAAAATCTTACCAATAGATGGCACTTTAAACGTCAGAATATAAACAGAAACAGATGCGCGGCCCACTGCTGTTCCTCAGTTTGCGACCCAGCTTGTCTGTCTCCATGAAAGATGGCGCGCTTCTGTTGAAGCTCTTTTACAAGAACGGCGTCTGTGCGGCAGTAGCCCTGCAGAAGACCCAGACATTCAAGGGTACGATAAAAGGCGCTGGTCTGATGTCTGCTAAGGGTCTGGAGGAAATGACTACAAAATTGGAAAAGACCTTTTTTTAAGTGCAGTGTGCAGAGGGAAGGAAGCTGTTAATCCGACGTGTGTCGAAGAAGTGGCCAAGATGTGGCCATAGCATTGCAGGAGGGATTGAACGGAGATGCGCAGATATGCAGTGCACGGGGAACTGTCCGAACGTTGTACATGGCTGCGATCACGATGCATAAAATCCTACGAAACCTCCTGCATTGCTAGCCGTACGCTCACCCATCTTCTGGAGTTGTTTACTACTGACCTGCCAGCAAGACAAACGTTCGCTACGGAATTTCTTGCTCGTATGGACGTGGACAGTGAATAGACGTGGAACATTCTATGGACAGACGAAGCCCATTTCCATCTCAAAGAACATGTCAATACTCAGAATTGCAGAATATGTGCATCAGAAAAGTCTCACGTACACCAACCGGTAACACTTCATTCTGCAAATACGATTGTGTGGCACAGGCTGATGGTATCGTTTATCGAAGGGCCGTACGTATTCAATGAGATGATTCCTGCAGGTCTTGTTATCTGTGCGGCCACTGGTAAACGCTATGAGTCTTTTGCGCACCAACGTCATTGTAACCCTTCAACAACGTAATGTGTGAGCAGGATCATTTTTATGCAAGATGGCGAGCCTCTGCACATAGCACAGTAAGTGCAAAGGCATTTCAGAAATGCTATAATTATCAGCCGTCATTTCGCTACAGCCTGGCCAGCCAAATCACCTGATCCTGGTCTGTGTGACTTCTGGCTGTGGGGTTATCTGAAAAATGTTGTGTTCAGTGTCTCAGTTACGAACGTAGCTGAACCGTAGGCACGCTCTACGCAACGCTTTCTGAATGTGATGCCCGAGACACTCCGATCTGTTATGGAAAATGCTGTTACCCGATTTCAGTTTGCGGTAATAATCGATGGATGGCATAGTGAACATGACTTGCGCGAGTCTACGAAGAGTTAGGAACTGATGTCATTTCGCTCTTTATGATGTTTTTGCTCTAGGACAATTAAAAACAGGCGTGATTTTGATTTTTATGTCGTTTTGGCCTCAGGACAATTAAAAATGATGTTACTCATCCGATGTGGTAGGACCCTGGCCTGCTGGATGGTCTTACATTACAAATAGTGCCACAAGTGTTGACGGCCGAACTTGTGCAATCAAGCACATGGTACAGTATGGATGGTGTAATCTGCAACATTATCTATGTGATCGATCCAATGTAGGTTATTTTTAATTGTAATCGCTAAGTAATTAGTTGAATTTACAGCCTTCATATTTGTTTGACTTATCGTGTAATCGAAATTTAGCGGACTTTTTTTAGTACTCCACACTTTTCTTTATTCAGGGCCAATTTCCACTTTTGGCACCGTACAGATATCTTATCTAAATCATTTTGCAAATCGTTTTGGTCACCTGATGACTTAACAAGACGGTAAATGACAGCATCATCTGCAAGCAATCTAAGTTGGCTACTCAGATTGTCTCCTATGTCGTTAATATAGATCAGAAACAATAGAGGGCGTATAAGACTTTCTGGGGGAACGCCGAATATTGCTTCTGTTTTACTCGATGACTTTCCGTCTATTACAACGAACTGTGACCTTTCTGACAAGAAATCACGAATCCAGTCGCATAACTGAGGCGATATTCCATAGGAACGCAGTTTGTTTAGAAGACGCTTGTGAGGAACGGTGTCGAAAGCCTTTTGGAAATCTAAAAATATGGAATCAATTTGACATCCCCTGTCGATAGCACTCATTACTTCATGAGTATAAAGAGCTAGTTGTGTTTCACAAGAACGATATTTTCTGAATCCGTACTGCCTATGTCTCTGGGTTAATAATATGCAGTTCAAATTTTACGTCATTCTGAGAAGTGATTCACTTTCTACAGCGTTTTGAAACTGGAACGTTAATTGTGGGCACTTGTGTTAGTGATCATACGGGCTGCAAATGAGGATATTCGCTGACATTACCGACTTCAACAAATAGCAGATAATTGTGGCATGGTGTCAGGTAACGAGCATCTTGGAACAGACGAGGTTGGTCAGCTTCCCCTATACTACTGCCATGAATACGAATGGAAAGTGGTTGAAGGACCACTAATAGATGAGAATTTGCTGGATGTCCTCGTCTCATAACAATGTGGAGATCGGGGTATTGCTCGCTCTAATCTCACTTCTGTATGGACACTGGGGTGACAAAAGTCATGCGATAGCGATATGCTCATATACAGATGACGGTAGTATCGCGTACACAAGGCATAAAAGTACAGTGAACTGGAGGAGCTGTTATTTGTACTTAAATGATTGATCTGAAAAGTTTCCGGCGTGGTTATGGCTGCACGACGGCAGTTAACGGACGTTGAACGCGGAATGTTGGAGCCAGGAGCATGGGACAGTCACTTTCTGAAATCGTTAGGGAACTGAATATTCCAAGATCCACAGTGTCAAGAATGTGCCGAGAATATCAAATTTCAGGCATTTTCTCTCACTGGCCACCGGTCTTCACTTGACGACCGAGGGTAGCGCCGTTTGCGTAGAGTTGTCAGTGCTAACAGACAAGCAACACAGAGGGAAATAACCGCGGAAATCAATGTGGGACTGTACGACAAACATGTCCGTTAGGGCAGTGGGGCATTAATTGGCTACGTCAGCAGACGACAGACCCCACTGCCTTTCCTAAAAGCACGGCATCGCCTGCAGCGCCTCTACTGGGCTCGTGAGCACATCGGTTGTGCCCTAGACAACTAGAAAACCGTTGCCTGTTCACATGACTTCAAACTTCAGTTGATAAAGGCTGATGGTTGGTTTCGAGTGTGGCGCAGAGCCCACTACGCCTAGGATCCAAGATGTCAATTACGCTCTGTGAAAACTGCAGGTGGCTCCGTAATGGTGTGGACATGTTTCTACATCTACATTTACATTTATACTCCGCAAGCCACCCAACGGTGTGTGGCGGAGAGCACTTTACGTGCCACTGTCATTACCTCCCTTTCCTGTTCCAGTCGCGTGTGGTCCGCGGGAAAAACGACTGTCTGAAAGCCTCCGTGAGCGCTCTAATCTCTCTAATTTTACATGCGTGATCTCCTCGGGAGGTATAAGTAGGGGGAAGCAATATATTCGATACCTCATCCAGAAACGCACCCTCTCGAAACCTGGCGAGCAAGCTACACCGCGATGCAGAGCGCCTCTCTTGCAGAGTCTGCCACTTGAGTTTGTTAAACATCTCCGTAACGCTATCACGGTTACCAAATAACCCTGTGACGAAACGCGCCGCTCTTCTTTGGATCTTCTCTATCTCCTCCGTCAACCCGATCTGGTACGGATCCCACACTGATGAGCAATACTCAAGTATAGGTCGAACGAGTGTTTTGTAAGCCACCTCCTTTGTTGATGGACTACATTTTCTAAGGACTCTCCCAATGAATCTCAACCTGGTACCCGCCTTACCAACAATTAATTTTATATGATCATTCCACTTCAAATCGTTCCGCACCCATACTCCCAGATATTTTACAGAAGTAACTGCTACCAGTGTTAGTTCCGCTATCATATAATCATACAATAAAGGATCCTTCTTCCTATGTATTCGCAATACATTACATTTGTCTATGTTAAGGGTCAGTTGCCACTCCCTGCACCAAGTGCCTATCCGCTGCAGATCTTCCTACATTTCGCTACAATTTTCTAATGTTGCAACTTCTCTGTATACTACAGCATCATCCGCGAAAAGCCGAATGGAACTTCGGACACTATCTACTAGGTCATTTATATATATTGTGAAAAGCAATGGTCCCATAACACTCCCCTGTGGCACGCCAGAGGTTACTTTAACATCTGTAGACGTCTCTCCATTGATAACAACATGCTGTGTTCTGTTTGCTAAAAACTCTTCAATCCCAATGTTCGGGTACTTGGAGACCATTTGATATGATTCATGGACTTCATGTTCCTAAACAATGATAAATTTTCATGGATGACGCTGTACCATGTCACTGAGCGACATTTGTTGGCGACTGGTTTGAAATGGCCGCTATCGACAGGGGATCTCAAGTTGATTCCGTATTTCTAGATTTCCGGAAAGCTTTTGACATCGTTCCTCACAAGCGACTTCTAATCAAGCTGCGGGCCTATGGGGTATCGTCTCAGTTGTGCGACTGGATTCGTGATTTCCTGTCAGGAAGGTCGCAGTTCGTAGTAATAGACGGAAAATCATCGAGTAAAACTGAAGTGATATCAGGTGTTCCCCAGGGAAGCGTCCTGGGACCTCTGCTGTTCCTGATCTATATAAATGACCTGGGTGACAATCTGAGCAGTTCTCTTAGGTTGTTCGCAGATGATGCTGTAATTTACCGTCTAGTAAGGTCATCCGAAGACCAGTATCAGTTGCAAAGCGATTTAGAAAAGATAGCTGTATGGTGTGACAGGTGGCAGTTGACGCTAAATAACGCTAAGTGTGAGGTGACCAACATGAGTTCCAAAAGAAATCCGTTGGAATTCGATTACTCGATAAATAGTACAATTCTCAAGGCTGTCAATTCAACTAAGTACCTGGGTGTAAAAATTACGAACAACTCCAGTTGGAAAGACCACATAGATAATATTGTGGGGAAGGCGAGCCAAAGGTTGCGTTTCATTGGCAGGACACTTAGAAGATGCAACAAGTCCACTAAAGAGACGGCTTACACTACACTCGTTCGTCCTCTGTTAGAATATTGCTGCGCGGTGTGGGATCCTTACCAGGTGGGATTGACGGAGGACATCGAAAGGGTGCAAAAAAGGGCAGCTCGTTTTGTATTATCGCGTAATAGGGGAGAGTGTGTGGCAGATATGATACGCGAGTTGGGATGGAAGTCATTAAAGCAAAGACGTTTTTCGTCGCGGCAAGATCTATTTACGAAATTTCAGTCACCAACTTTCTCTTCCGAATGCGAAATTATTTTGTTGAGCCCAACCTACATAGGTAGGAATGATCATCAAAATAAAATAAGAGAAATCAGAGCTCTAACAGAAAGGTTTAGTTGTTCGTTTTTCCCACGCGCTGTTCGGGAGTGGAATGGTAGGGAGATAGTATGATTGTGGTTCGATGAACCCTCTGCCAAGCACTTAAATGTGAATTTCAGAGTAATCATGTAGATGTAGAAAGACATTCTGGATTGTTAGAGCGAATGACTTGGTCGCCCAGATCGCCCGACATGAGTCCCATCGAACATTTATGGGGCATAACTTAAAGGTCAGTTTGTGCACAAAATCCTGGACTGGCAGTTCTTTCGCAGTTATGGACGGCTATAGAGGCAACATGGTTCAATATTTCTACATGGGACTTCCAACGACTTGTTGAGTCCATGACAGGTCGATTTGCTGCCCTGCGCCGTGAAAAAGGGGTTCGGTGTGATGTTAGGTGGTATCCTACGACTTTTGTCACATCACTATAATGCAGATGCAACCGCAAGTGTTTCGGTGCACACCGTACAGCACATAAAGTAGAAGATGGTGTTCCGTAGCAGACGACCCTACCGTACTGAGACGTTGACCCGCAGACATCGTCATTTACGAATGCATCGTGAATGGCTGCTCCAAACACATAGCCGGCCGTTGTGGCCGCGCGGTTCTAGGCGCTACAGTCTGGAACCGCACGACCGCTAAGGTCGCAGGTTCGAATCCTGCCTCGGGCATGGATGTGTGTGGTGTCCTTAGGTTAGTTAGGTTTAAGTAGTTCTAAGTTATAGAGGACTGATGACCTCAGCAGTTAAGTCCAAACACATATTGCACCATTGACACCGGATGATGGGGCAGCATTAGGCTGTGGGGGGGGGGGGGGGGTATTTTTCTGGGATTCAGTGATGTGGTAGTAATCGAAGTCATCATGAAAGCTGTGAACTACGCTAACATTATTGCCAACTACCTGCATCCATTCATGCTTTATGTCTTCCCCGACAGTGATGTTATTTCCCCTCAGGAAAATGTTATTGTTCGAAGGTCATAATCGTGCTTAAGTGGTCTGAGGAGCCTGATAGTGAGAAAACGTTGTTGTCTTGGCCACCAAATTCGTTCGAATTAAAGCCAATGGAACACTTCGCTACTCAGCCGCACGTCAGTTTTGCGTTCACTAACAGACGGAGGGTAATGTACGGATTTGTGTCGACATATGTTGACTGATAGCACCGAAAACTTACCAGTGGCTTGTAAATTCGACGGCACTCAGCATGACTACTGAATGCGGCCACATACCTCCTGAAGCCTACCTAGCATTCGTCAATTGCGTGTCGCTGAGAATCGCTTCTGCATTGCGTTTCAAGGCGGACCAACACGCTGTTAAGCAGGTGGTGATAATCTTTTGGATTATAGGTATATATGGGCACGGGAAGGCCGTCGTGTATTCCGGCTTCTTCCAACATATTATTCCACCGGTACCGGCACTGGTCCTCTCTTCATATGGAAACTGACATGGTTTCTTCGCAATTAGACAACTTCATTTATTCCTTCCTTCTCTTCTGTTACTTACTTACATTATGATAATTGACAATTAGAAGTAGTACTTGAGAAATCCACATACAGTTGCATAATTGATTGTGTCTTACGTGACTGGATTTAGACACGCAAATAAAGTAACTGACTTAAGAATGACCTTCCTGAAATTTATGAGAATTTTAGTATATACGTTTTAATAATGAAACTATAGAAGTTAATTGGAATCAATAATTCCATCTTTTCAAAGAAGCCCTTTGGAAAATGTTCTAACCAACCACACTGTTTTTCCACTAACCTGTCTGAGTCGTCTACCGCCACTCTCGGTGAATGCAGGTGACACCTTGATGGTAGCAACTTTCGGCACTCGGTCCTGAGCGAACAAATTGTTGCGCCCGTCTGGGAATTCAAAAGGGTTGTGTACTTGGATCTGCAACAAACAGCGAAGACAGTATCAAACTATGTACGTTACTTATAGACTGAGGTGACAAAAGTCGTGGAATAGCGATATGCACATACAGAGAAGACGGTAGTATCGCATGCACAAGGTATAAAAGGGAAGAGCATTGGTAGAGCTGTCATTTGTACTCAGATGCTCATGTGAAAAGGTTTCCGACATGATTATGCCCGCACCACGGGAATTAACAGACTGTCAACGTGGGATAATAGCTAGACATATGGAACATTCTATTTCGAAAATCGTTATGGAATTCAATATTCCACAATCCACAGTGTCAAGAGTGTGCCGAAAATACCAAATTTCAGGCAATAACTCCCACCACGGACAATACAGTGACCGATTGCCTCTACTTAACGACCGAGAGCGGCGACGTTCACGTAGATCTGTCAGTGCTAACAGACAAGCAATACTGCGTCAAATAACCACAGAAATCAATGTGGGACGTGTGATGAACGTAGACAATAGGACAGTGCGGCGAAATTTGACGTTAATTGGCTATGGCAGCAGTCGACCGATGAGAGTTCCTTTACTAACAGCACGACATCGCCTGCAACACCTGTCCTCTTGACCATATTGGTTGGATCCGACCGTCTAGAAAACTGTGGCCAGCTCACATGAGTCTCAGTTTCAGTTGTTATGAGCTGATGGTCGGGTTAGATTGTGGCGTAGACCTCACGAAGCCATGGCCCCAAATTGTCACCGAGACGCTGTGCACGCTAGTGGTGTCTCAATATTGGTATGGGCTGGGTTTACACGGAAGGGACTAGATACTCTGTCTGTTCAGCTACTTGGAGACCTTTTGCAGCAATTCACGGAATTCATGTTCCCAAACAGCAGTGGAATTTTTATAGATGAAAGTGCGACATGTCAGAACATTCTGGGCAATTCGATCGAATGATTTGGCCACCCAGATCACCTGACATAAATCCCATCGAACAATTATGGGACATAAGCGAGAGGTCAGTCCGTGCACAAAATTCTGCTTCGGCAACACTTTCGCATAGACGTAGCATTGTTCAATATTTCTGAAGGCGACTTCCTAAGACCTATCGAGTCTAAGCAACACCGACTCAAAGGAAGGCCTCGGTGCTTGTTGGTGACGTCACGTCAGGTAGGCACGGCGAACGCCAGGTCTGTTGCAGGCAGAAACGCCTGAGCGTGCTTATTTTTGGACAAAATGTTTCGTATTGTTTTCGATTCTGCAGTTTTATTTAGATGAAAGATTTTCTTCCTATCGAAAAGCTACAAATGAAGATCATAGTTCTGTATTACTGAATCCTGTCGAAACAAACGTAGATCAATATGAGAAGATGCTTTGTCCCATTGCAAGCTTCGGAAATTTCACATTCAAGTAACTATACTTACTTGATCCATTTTGTTATCGAAATTTACCCCAACCCCATTACAATTAACTCGTTTCCTTTATTTATTTATTTATTTTCGTTTGATATCGTCACTGGAAATGTGAACTAATTTACATGTGTAAATGTCCAGCTGTTGCCAGTCATTAGATTACAGTCGTTTTCAACGAAAGAAATTCTAAACAGGAAACAAAATAGCTTCATACATCGAAAATACTGCTGAGCTTAAACTTTTTTAAACATGCACATTAGAAAAGATAAATATTCCCCTCTTGCAACTGAAAGGAGAAACTTTATAAGACAAAAAAATTTTATTTGATAAAATAAGTATCTCTCTTTTGCCTCTTCTTCTGTCCCACACCCCCTCCCCCAACGTGTACAATCGCAAGATATTTCATTAACATTCAGTGCTCCTCACCCCATAGTCAACCAAGATATCTAAAGAAGAGCACCAATATGTTCACAGTTTCTTGTAAAAGCAACGCAGTACATACGTAACTTCCTCAGATTTACAATTAAGGTAAAGAAGCACGAATTCTGTTGCTACTGGACCATGAGGTTGTTTTTGTATGTCAATCCTTAAAACAGGTGGAAATTTAAGTTCAGGAGTACACTATTTGTTGAGAAGTATAATGAATTGCACAATTAATTGATTGCAGAAATCTCTCAGAACAATGTGTGTTGGTCAACTAGCGCCAATAGTTTCACATTTTCCTGTGTCAGGGAGGGAGACACCACCATTATGAGTACGCCTGCAACAGACCTGGCGTTCGCCGTGCCTAGCTGACGTGACGTCACCAACAAGCGCCGAGGCCTTCCTTTGAGTCGGTGTTGGTCTAAGCCACCTCGAGTTGCTTCACCACGCTGGGCGAAAGGAGGCCCTCTTTTGATGGAGGAGAAGGTGTCTATCACAATTCCGTGGGATTTACTCTTGGATCTGTGTCTATGCATAGCGAAGTGCACGCTGTTGTTCTTGTCTAATTGTAACACTTTGATGTCCTTGGAGACATTTACCACTGTTAGAAAATACTGTCGTGTATTTCGAATTGGAATTTATGGTGCTGTATGTCGAATGGAAACTAAACTTCAGTTTAGAAATAGCTGTATATACTCACGTGCAGACCTGGAGGGAAGGTAGGGTGCGGAGGCAGGAACTCGCTGAGGCGCGCAGGCTTGAGAATGACCTGCAGGCCTGCTGCTGCGCCCGGCCCTACTGCGTGGCGCAGGCTGCAGTCGCCACGCCGGTGCATCCTTCCGGCGCTGCGTGCAAACGAGTGCCACAGGGGAGTGTTATGGGACCATTGCTTTTCACAATATATATAAATGACCTAGTAGATAATGTCCGAAGTTCCATGCGGCTTTTCGCGGATGATACTGTAGGATACAGAGAAGTTGCAGCATTAGAAAATTGTAGCGAAATGCAGGAAGATCTGCAGCGGATAGCCACTTGGTGCAGGGAGTGGCAACTGACCCTTAACATAGACAAATGTAATGTATTGCGAATACATAGAAAGAAGGATCCTTTATTGTATGATTATATGATAGCGGAACAAACACTGGTAGCAGTTACTTCTGTAAAATATCTGGGAGTATGCGTGCGGAACGATTTGAAGTGGAATGATCATATAAAATTAATTATTGGTAAGGCGGGTACCAGGTTGAGATTCATTGGGAGAGTCCTTAGAAAATGTAGTCCATCAACAAAGGAGGTGGCTTACAAAACACTCGTTCGACCTATACTTGAGTATTGCTCATCAGTGTGGGATCCGTACCAGATCGGGTTGACGGAGGAGATAGAGAAGATCCAAAGAAGAGCGGCGTGTTTCGTCACAGGGTTATTTGGTAACCGTGATAGCGTTACGGAGATGTTTAACAAACTCAATTGGCAGACTCTGCAAGAGAGGCGCTCTGCATCGCGGTGTAGCTTGCTCGCCAGGTTTCGAGAGGGTGCGTTTCTGGATGAGGTATCGAATATATTGCTTCCCCTTTCTTATACCTCCCGAGGAGATCTCGAATGTAAAATTAGAGAGATTAGAGCGCGCACGGAGGCTTTCAGACAGTCGTTCTTCCCGCGAACCATACGCGACTGGAACAGGAAAGGGAGGTAATGACAGTGGCACGTAAAGTGCCCTCCGCCACACACCGTTGGGTGGCTTGCGGAGTATAAATGTAGATGTAGATGTAGAGCTGACTGTGCCCAAACAATACCGACTAAATACCAAAGATGTTGTGAAATACTTTCACAACAGACATAAAGACCGTAACATACAATGAACATAAGTGTGGTGTGCGTACTGTAAGACCTTCGGTACACACACCATCAGATTATTTGACTTGTCGCTCTAACGAAGTAGGCGAGTGTCAGCAATATGTCTCGTGGTCTTATCGTGGCGTGTTTGTCTTCTGCCGCTAGGTCAGACGATAGAAATGCCACTTGCACGCCTAGAGTAGCAGATTGACGGTGACCAACTTTAAACAGAACTTGATTAATTTTCACACACATTTATTGAAATAATAACAAGCATAAAAATTACTTAACTTGGTTCTGGATGCTATTTACAATTGACAATCTGAAGTTACTTTGGTATTGGTACGTTAATCTTATTCTCACATATATCTCTGATACTTGACAAAAGTGTCTATACATTTATCTTCATGGCTATGTACAGTAATCTTATTAGGCACAGACTGAAGCCTGACTATAGACTGGTACAGACAAATGTAGACTGGTACAGACTCATCCAGACTGACTAATCGGACGTCTGTACACTCGTTATAATACCTCGCGTGTTCATGTATCACTGCGCGAGTGTGATCCGCGATGAGAGAAGGTTCTACGTTAGCAGCAATCTCTTTGGCTGCGTTACATATTAACACGCGGATCGGCGGAAGCAGAATTTGGTCCGTCTCTATGGCAGCGCCATCTCGTAGTGCGGAGACGGACGAGCGCTGCGCCTGCGCAGTTGTGCTGAGTGGGAAAGTTGTGTACGCGCTGACTACGCGGAACTATGTACACAACAATAAGCAACAGGATAACGGGATGAAACAACCCCCAGCCAAAAGCATACACATTATTCAGTTTCAGCATACAGTCGTTGGGCCACTCTTCTATTTTATTCAGTGAAACTGTACACGAGATGCACATCGCCCAGCTCGTTATCGGCACACTTAATCAATATTCCTGGGTATGACTGTCAACGTAAAACGAGATGCATATTGGCCAGCTCGTTATTAGTACTTAGACCATATTCCTAGGTATCAATGTCTATGTAAAACCAACACTGCCATAAAAACCAACCCGAGGCGGGACTCAAAAGTAATGAAAGAAGGCTTGAAGCGAAGAGTAAATGCCGGCCGGTGTGACCCAGCGGTTCTAGGCGCTTCAGTCTGGAACCGCACGACCGCTACGGTTGCAGGTTCGAATCCTGCCTCGGGAATGGATGTGTATGATGTCCTTAGGTTAGTTAGGTTTAAGTAGATCTAAGTTTTATGGGACTGATGACCTCAGGTGTTAAGTCCCATAGTGCTCAGAGCCATTTGAGCCATTTTTTGAAGAGTAAAATTGGAGATTACAATAATCAACAGCAAGTACTTTGAGTGAATGGAATAAGTTTGTTTCCAAACAAGACACACAGCACATTCCGACGCCATTCACAATATTATACAGATATTTTCAGAGATAGAGCTAGAGATCTAAATGGATCCCTCATTATAAAATACTGTACATGTCCAGTATTAAAAGAAAAACTGCTCTGCTTATGATGGTTGCATCGTACGACTGAGTGTGCACTTGGACATCATAGACGACGTGTCGTGTAATACTGCAGTCATCACTATAGTGAGTTTAAAAATGTTGAAACGTGTGTGAATTCCTAAGGAACCAAACTGCTGAGGTTATCAGTTCCTAGTCTTAGACACTACTTAAATTAACTTAAACTAACTTATGCTAAGAACAACATCCACACCCATGCCCGAGGGAGGACCCGAACCTCCGACGTGAGCGGCAGCGCAATACGTGACATGGTACCTCTAACCGCGCGGCCACTCTACGCGACCGTAGTGATTTACGGAAATTTTCAAACACCTTTGGATTTTCTCATAAGTGTAGACGGCACTGCATAAATTCTGCTCCATTTATTTGTCTTTTAACGGATATACACATATTTACTATCAAAAACCATAAAATACCTCGATTATTTGACAAAATTTTTAATTCATCTCTGTTTATGTTTATGTTATTTTCCATTTCTGCAAATATTTGTGTGATATTTTTATTAAATGAACTTAATAAATGTTATGTCAAAGAAAGTAACTTCGTAAAAACTCATGGAAAGTTTCTCAAGTAGATCGATATAGAATTATATCTATTCGTTAAAATAATAAGGCTGGGGAGCGCGCGAAAGCTTAGTGTGCCAACCACTGTGCGGAAAGGAGCAAAGAGACATTCAGAGCTATGGCGTAGAGTGACTGACATCTCGAACGAGAGGTCGTATTTAAAATTCATAACTGTGCGAATTTAACTGTTAGATTACGTTAAATGTGTGCTATACTGACTCAGTAAATCACTGAGTAATCAGAAGTAAAGTTATTTAGTGAATGAAATATAACTTACGTGTCTCAAGTACAGTAATGTATGTCATCGTGTTTGGCTTGTCGACGTAATGAGACGAGAAGAAGATCAAGGCGGGGTATTCGCGAAGTTTGATATGCCCTAAATTCGATCTGTTAGTCTCTAATAAGTATCTCAGATCACGTACTTCAAGAGGAGTGCCAAACCTGAGAATGATCACAGCGAGAGGAATGAGTTTTTTGTTCAGATGGCTCTGAGCACTATAGGACTTAACATCTGAGGTCACCAGTCCCCTAGAACTTAGAACTACTTAAACCTAACTAATCTAAGAACAGCACACACATTCATGCCCGAGGGAGGATTCGAACCTGTGACCGTAGCGGTCGCGCGGTTCCAGACTGAAGCGCCTAGAACCGCTCGGCCACACAGGCCGGCTGAGTTTTTTGAATCTGATTAAAAGCACATAGACCCACATATAAAACATAACGCCTATTTCAACACTTAGGACGTCAACCACAGACTTAATAAGGAAAGATGTAACTACCATTTTTTGTTGCTACGAACTTTAACTACAATTGCGAAACGTAATATTTGTATGTTTTCAATAATAAGTAAACCAAAGACAGTGTTTGTTATGGACTTTAAGTTAGTACCAATGCATAGTACTGGCTAACAATGAACTTCTATAGATTGGGTGTCCTTTAGTTAATGCCACGCTTTCACACACCAAAGGCCTTCACTCAAACAGTATAATAATTATTGTATTGTATCAGTCAAGTCAGAACTAGCTATTTTCTTCCATTACGCAAACATCTAGCTAGCTAACAAAGTAAGAAACATGATACCGCAGTAGTTGTTAGGCGAAGTGTTCTTGCTAGTTTGAAGCTCACATATTAACATTAATGAAGTACAGTCAACAGTAATTCATGAAAGTAAAATTATTTCACAAAGAAAAAGTAAGCTGGTTTGAATTATTTGTTAAGTTGAAAGAATTACTCACAGACTACCAATGAAGTTTAACGGGATTATTTTGTGACAGTGAACAGTAATAAATCTCACACATTTTAAACTCAATAAAATTTCTATGTTAACGTCAAAGTATCGCATCCATTTGCCTACACTGTCAAGTAATACTAATAATTAGACCTTCACTGGAGTTTAACTATCTACAGCTTCACCATTTTACATTATGTTAATCTGTTGAACGCATTAAAAAAGTTCTGTGAAATACATACAATCCGCTTGCTTGCTTCAATTTTAGTTAGAGTAGAATGACACTACATTCTCATGTCTTAAGGTACAATAAATTTTAACTAAGGCAACCTGAGTTTCCGCTTGTTTATACTGTTTTAGATGTCACAATCGAAGGTGAGGCTAACTTCATTAAACAGACGTTGTGCCAGTTACACATTCCAAATAAAGGAACACGCATAAGTTGTTAGCTACACTACGATTCAGGTGGAACATTTAATCGTAAGCACTAGCTCTTGCCTTTGATGGATATGCGTGTACTGCACTGTTCCTAACATGGATGCTGCAGATGAAGATCAAAGCAGGTAATGTTAATTATTGGGCAGTTTACTGTGTGTGGGGTCTTTGTATTACGATTTCCTCTGTTAGTCCTACGTCAAGGTATAGGCAATTGTGAACAAATAAAAACAATAGCACTCTTGCCATTCGTTATTTAAGAATCGGTAATAGTTGTTCCTACAACATTTCCATTCGAAACATACAGTGTGATTTCAACTGAACTAATTAACAAAAGGCTACATTAATTTTTTGATAAATAAAACTATTACTTAAATAACAAATGCACAGCATTTAACTAGCTAATTACATGCAAGAGAACACTTAATTTTCTTAAACGATTAGGTCGTGAAGTGGTGAGGTGAAGGTGGTAAGAGACCGTTTCCGCAGTAATCGAGGTTATTGAAGTTAATGACAATAAAACCAACCATTTGGTCGCTACAGATGTCTCCAGATTTACGAGACGTACTAAATGATGGTAAGATGTAAGGAGGCGTATCTGTAGACAGTGCATAGTTATACACTCCTGGAAATTGAAATAAGAACACCGTGAATTCATTGTCCCAGGAAGGGGAAACTTTATTGACACATTCCTGGGGTCAGATACATCAAATGATCACACTGACAGAACCACAGGCACATACACACAGGCAACAGAGCATGCACAATGTCGGCACTAGTACAGTGTATATCCACCTTTCGCAGCAATGCAGGCTGCTATTCTCCCATGGAGACGATCGTAGAGATGCTGGATGTAGTCATGTGGAACGGCTTGCCATGCCATTTCCACCTGGCGCCTCAGTTGGACCAGCGTTCGTGCTGGACGTGCAGACCGCGTGAGACGACGCTTCATCCAGTCCCAAACATGCTCAATGGGGGACAGATCCGGAGATCTTGCTGGCCAGGGTAGTTGACTTACACCTTCTAGAGCACGTTGGGTGGCACGGGATACATGCGGACGTGCATTGTCCTGTTGGAACAGCAAGTTCCCTTGCCGGTCTAGGAATGGTATAACGATGGGTTCGATGACAGTTTGGATGTACCGTGCACTATTCAGTGTCCCCTCGACGATCACCAGTGGTGTACGGCCAGTGTAGGAGATCGCTCCCCACACTATGATGCCGGGTGTTGGCCCTGTATGCCTCGGTCGTATGCAGTCCTGATTGTGGCGCTCACCTGCACGGCGCCAAACACGCATACGACCATCATTGGCACCAAGGCAGAAGCGACTCTCATCGCTGAAGACGACACGTCTCCATTCGTCCCTCCATTCACGCCTGTCACGACACCACTGGAGGCGGGCTGCACGATGTTGGGGCGTGAGCGGAAGACGGCCTAACGGTGTGCGGGACCGTAGCCCAGCTTCATGGAGACGGTTGCGAATGGTCCTCGCCGATACCCCAGGAGCAACAGTGTCCCTAATTTGCTGGGAAGTGGCGGTGCGGTCCCCTACGGCACTGCGTAGGATCCTACGGTCTTGGCGTGCATCCGTGCGTCGCTGCGGTCCGGTCCCAGGTCGACGGGCACGTGCACCTTCCGCCGACCACTGGCGACAACATCGATGTACTGTGGAGACCTCACGCCCCACGTGTTGAGCAATTCGGCGGTACGTCCACCAGGCCTCCCGCATGCCCACTGTACGCCCTCGCTCAAAGTCCGTCAACTGCACATACGGTTCACGTCCACGCTGTCGCGGCATGTTACCAGTGTTAAAGACTGCGATGGAGCTCCGTATGCCACGGCAAACTGGCTGACACTGACGGCGGCGGTGCACAAATGCTGCGCAGCTAGCGCCATTCGACGGCCAACACCGCGGTTCCTGGTGTGTCCGCTGTGCCGTGCGTGTGATCATTGCTTGTACAGCCCTCTCGCAGTGTCCGGAGCAAGTATGGTGGGTCTGACACACCGGTGTCAATGTGTTCTTTTTTCCATTTCCAGGAGTGTAGATTGTAAATAAAATTTTCCAAGTACGTACTGGTAAAGTACGAGAAGTAGGAAGTGAAATACGTACAGCAGCTGAAATTACAAAAAAGTGAAAAATAAAGCAAGAAGCAGTGTCGTCAGAATCTGAGAAAGAGAGTGACTCGTTAGGCGAATCAGGGCAAATGACTTGATCAGAGAGGATGGGAACATAAGGTTGGGGTTACTTCCTGAGTAGTACAGCTGTAGAAATTCTGACCAACCATTACACCAGTATCAAAGTCAAATAACAGACTGAAGAAAAGACAGAATATGTCAGAGGTCAGAATGTAAGAAATAATAATACTGAAACTTCCTGGCAGATTAAAACTATGTGCCCGACCGAGACTCGAAATCGGGACCTTTGCCTTTCGCGGGTAAGTGCTCTACCATCTGAGCTACCGAAGCACGACTCACGCCCGGTCTCATAGCTTCACTTCTGCCAGTATCTCGTCTCCTACTTTCCAAACTTTACAGAAGCTCTCCTGCGAACCTTGCACAACTAGCACTCCTGAAAGAAAGGATATTGCGGAGACATGGCTTAGCCACAGCCTGGGGGATGTTTCCAGAACGAGATTTTCACTCTGCAGCGGAGTGTGCGCTGATATGAAACTTCCTGGCAGATTAAAACTGTGTGCCCGACCGCGACTCGAACTCGCGAACTCGCGAAAGGCAAAGAAAGGTCCCGAGTTCGAGTCTCGGTCGGGCAGACAGTTTTAATCTGCCAGGAAGTTTCATATCAGCGCACACTCCGCTGCAGAGTGAAAATCTCATTCTGGAAACATCCCCCAGGCTGTGGCTAAGCCATGTCTCCGCAATATCCGTTCTTTCAGGAGTGCTAGTTCTGCAAGGTTCGCAGGAGCGCTTCTGTAAAGTTTGGAAGGTAGGAGACGAGATACTGGCAGAAGTGAAGGTGTGAGACCGGGCGTGAGTCGTGCTTCGGTAGCTCAGATGGTTGAGCACTTGCCCGCGAAAGGCAAAGGTCCCGAGTTCGAGTCTCGGTCGGGCACACAGTTTTAATCTGCCAGGAAGTTTCATATCAGCGCACACTCCGCTGCAGAGTGAAAATCTCATTCTGGAAACATCCCCCAGGCTGTGGCTAAGCGATATCTCCGCAATATCCTTTCTTTCAGGAGTGCTAGTTGTGCAAGGTTCGCAGGAGAGCTTCTGTAAAGTTTGGAAGGTAGGAGACGAGATACTGGCAGAAGTGAAGCTGTGAGACGGGGCGTGAGTCGTGCTTCGGTAGCTCAGTTGGTAGAGCACTTGCCCGCGAAAGGCAAAGGTCCCGAGTTCGAGTCTCGGTCGGGCAGACAGTTTTAATCTGCCAGGAAGTTTCATATCAGCGCACACTCCGCTGCAGAGTGAAAATCTCATTCTGGAAACATCCCCCAGGCTGTGGCTAAGCCATGTCTCCGCAATATCCGTTCTTTCAGGAGTGCTAGTTCTGCAAGGTTCGCAGGAGAGCTTCTGTAAAGTTTGGAAGGTAGGAGACGAGATACTGGCAGAAGTGAAGGTGTGAGACCGGGCGTGAGTCGTGCTTCGGTAGCTCAGATGGTTGAGCACTTGCCCGCGAAAGGCAAAGGTCCCGAGTTCGAGTCTCGGTCGGGCACACAGTTTTAATCTGCCAGGAAGTTTCATATCAGCGCACACTCCGCTGCAGAGTGAAAATCTCATTCTGGAAACATCCCCCAGGCTGTGGCTAAGCGATATCTCCGCAATATCCTTTCTTTCAGGAGTGCTAGTTGTGCAAGGTTCGCAGGAGAGCTTCTGTAAAGTTTGGAAGGTAGGAGACGAGATACTGGCAGAAGTGAAGCTGTGAGACGGGGCGTGAGTCGTGCTTCGGTAGCAGATGGTAGAGCACTTGCCCGCGAAAGGCAAAGGTCCCGAGTTCGAGTCTCGGTCGGGCACACAGTTTTAATCTGCCAGGAAGTTTCATATTAGCGCACACTCCGCTGCAGAGTGAAAATCTCGTTCTGGAAACATCCCCCAGGCTGTGGCTAAGCCATGTCTCCGCAATATCCTTTCTTTCAGGAGTGCTAGTTGTGCAAGGTTCGCAGGAGAGCTTCTGTAAAGTTTGGAAGGTAGGAGACGTGATACTGGCAGAAGTGAAGCTATGAGACCGGGCGTGAGTCGTGCTTCGGTAGCTCAGATGGTAGAGCACTTGCCCGCGAAAGGCAAAGGTCCCGAGTTCGAGTCTCGGTCGGGCACACAGTTTTAATCTGCCAGGAAGTTTCATATCAGCGCACACTCCGCTGCAGAGTGAAAATCTCATTCTGAATAGTAATACTGTTATAGAAGTAACTAATATTGACACGTTACGTGCACTGGTTAATGTTACGAAAGCAGTGAAAATTGCGTTATCTGACAAAATGGATACAAAAGAAATGAACATTCCAATCAAATACACTCGCAGTAAAATGAGTTCTCGAAGAAAATGAACTTAAAAAAGAGTGGGCTGTCACAGAAAATAATTGCGAAAAATAAAAGTATGGTTGAACAACGAAAGACAGTGGTGGGTTGGATCACAGACTTCCTGAACGAATAAGAAAAGAAACTTGGAAAATAAAATCAGTAGATGGTCAGGTAACATCGATAAAAAGAGAATTAACTGACGTGTACATCCCAGTAGATGGGGTTACTGAACGATTTGATTCCAAAATAAACTGGATCTAGTGTCGAGCCTGTAATTGAAACAAAAGTGCAAGTATTTGTTTCACACTTCATAGATGATACAGACGGCCAGAGAGAGGATAATATGTCAAGATTTTAAAAAATGTGGAAATGAAAGTTAAGAACACAGTAAAAACCCATGTTAACGATTAAAAAATTATTCAACGGGACGGTTGGAGAAACTACTGCAAACTTGTGCAAATAAATGGATTCCTTGTGACGACAGATAGAAGCCAGAAACAGCAATATACAAATTTTGATACAAAGTACCATACATCTATTGAAAGACGATAAGTCAAACTCTCAGAAAAGACAAAGTGGTTGCCATTCTCTTGATTTTACTATCAACTGCCAATGAGTTATTCCTGCCAAAAAGAGCGGAAAGAGAAAATAAATACGGTAATTCATGCCATGAAAAGGAATGCAAAAAGGTGGGGTTGAAGTTGGATATTTCGGAGTAGAGATTTACACAGGTTAAAGACAATTTTATTGCAGATTTCATGTCTGAACAAAGTAGGACAATCTGTGGACAGAGTTCATTGTAACTTGGTTACCAGATTTTCGTGAGAGGAATTCGACGAACGATTATTGTGAAGAGTGATTTTGTAGATCAGAATATCTGACAGGGCGAATATCAGAGTCGGGGATAGCATGGGAACCTTAGAAAAAGCTACCAGATGATACGGAAAGGTCTGTAGGAAGTAACCACAAATTATTTTCTGCTTTCCTAGAAAGTCTTAAAGACGAAGAACTTTGGCACAACAACATCGACCAAAGACAATACAGATATGTGAAATGCGTGTACAAAGATAACAGGAAGAATCCGAGACTAAACATGAGGTGAGTACATGGCAGAGGATGTTAGTTCAATACAGCATGCGTTAGTTAAATGCAGAGAACTTGTGACTGAGGGAAACTAGCGGCCACACACGTTGTGGGTCTACTAACTGAGGAAAGACAAATTAATGGAAGCGTGAATTGAAACTGGAGGAATGTGAATTTGTTAAAATAGAAATTACCTTTCTAGGTCATATTTCGACATCAGGAGTTAGAAAAGATTCGAGTAAAATCGACTCCATTGTAAATTATATGGAGCTGAAATCCAAAAAGCAGTTAAAAATAGCGTTATTTCAAGGGAAAATGTTGGGAGATTCGGTTAAGCACTTGCCTGTTGCTTTTGTAAGCAAGTCCTTTCCAAAACATGGATGAAATTGTAGTATTTTGGAGAAAGATGCATTAGTTTTTGTGTGAGGTTAAAAAAGTTAATTAACACCTATGTAATCATAAAATTGTAGTAAACACTAATGATTATGCTTCAACGTTTTTGAATGATTGTAAATTACTTCATTGACATTTTCCCCAAGGTGTTTAAATTTTATAAGAATTTGACATCGATTTAGGTCCTTTAACATGGTGGGCAGCACCTTCAGTACTCAAGTATGGTTTTCTCACGAGCTCTCTGCCAGCAGCATATCATCCAATAAGCTGTTAACGTTATGTTTCAGTGATGTGGGAAGTATCCCACACAAATTGCGAGTGTAAGCTGCTGATTAGATACTCAGGCCAAATAGTAAGCATCTAAATCAATAACATCTGCTAGACGCGAGAAATTCTGTCATTTGCGTTGTTATGGATACAACTCAAGCTGTCAGGAGCTCGACCTCAGATCTACTGAGAAAAAATTGACACATCATGAAACCATTGTAGTAGCTCTTTGAGCATTTCCGTCCTGTATGTCTCAGGTGCAATTATAGTATTAATCTGCCAAGAATCTAGTACGAGGCAGATACATTCATCCCTTTGTATCACAATATGCAGGGGGTTGTTATTAAGTGATATGGCATTTTCTATTATTCCATCATTCAACATTTTGTGTAATTCCTGGCTAAACTCCTGTCTATGTGGTAGTGGGAGCGACTATGGTGGAATGAAAGATTTCCAGCATTTTATCACTTCAAATCTATGTTACAAGTCTCTGATTACCCCCAGCATTGGTTGAAGTACGAGGCCTGTCCAGAAAGTAAGTTACGATCGGTCGCGAAACGGAAACCACAGTGAAAACAAGAAACATTTTATTTGCAACAGTTAGGTACACCTTCCGCCTACTTCTCTACATAGTCGCCGCTCCAACTTCGAGTTTTGTCGTAGTGTTGTATCAACTTTCCCATATCCTCGTCATATAAAGCAGCCGCCTGTGGTTTCGGCCAGGTCTGCAGCTCGTTGTCTGTCGAAAAATTTTGTTCTCATGGCCAGCGGTTTTTGTGAACAGAAATGAGACTCAGGTGGAGCCAATTACGGACTGTACTGTGGGTGATCAAACACTTCTCATCGGCAACGCTGCAGGAGCGTCTTCATTGCCCCTGCAGTGTGCGGCCGAGAATTGGCTTGAAGAAGGAACTGCTCGACAGTTGTGTTATGTGGGCTGCATGACACAGGCGAAATCTCTAACCGGGCCCTCACGCTTGGCGGGAGACGCTATTCCCTACGCATCTTTACGTGCTCACTGTTCACTCAAAACTGAAAAGAGCGTCGCGACACGATTGACGGGCAAACTAGAGACACTGACCAACACATCTGTGCGAAGCTTTACCGGATTTTCCCAGTGGTTTCCATTTCGCGGCCGATCGGAACTTACTTTCTGGACAACCCTCGTACTTCTACATATGTTGTCTTGTTCCTTAATTCATCCTTCTTCTGGGCCTCGATGTTATACACTGCATTTCACACCTTAATTGTATCTCCTCTTGCTGAAAGCACCTAAACTAGTATAATGGTGTCTCTTTTTCCTATTTTATGTGCGCTTCCTGCTCTCAACACAACTTTAGGTTTTTCTGTAGGGAGCAAATGTGCTCATTTGGGAGCGATCTATAAACTTGTAAAGCAATAAACTGGTAGCCAAGATCGCAGGAATTCCTTTTCCTCCTTTATTACTGGTTTCGGCGAAACTAAAGGCGCCATCATCGGATGGCAACTATTAATATCACCATTGTTTGCCTAGATGTTGTAACCTGCATGTGTCCTAAGATCCGATGATGGCGGGTTTAATATCGTCAAAACCGGTAATTGTGGAATAAAAAGAATTCCTGCGATATTGGCTACCAGTTTATTGCTTTACAACTTTAGGCAACAAGCTTAAACGTCAACAGTGGTTGCTTGGTCTTCAAAATGTACCTGCACCGCCTTTCCCTTCTGCAAAGTGACTATTCCTCAGCCAGAACGAATACGGTTTCGTTCTCACTTATGAAATCCATACCGATAATCTAGGCTTCTCTGCTACTGTGGAGATCAGATCATTCTTGTGGAAAGCGTTGCCCAGAACGTAATTTGTAAGCCTCACTCATATGTCCGAAATGACCCAAGATTATTCCTTCCTCTCCTTCACTTTCTTCGTCCAGAATGGACTCCGAGTCACTATAGTCTTCTTTCTCCAAATCCTGTCCTTCCATCTCATCTTATTGTTGGTTTTTCATCTCATCTACATCTACATCTACGTACATACTCCGCAATACACCATACGGTGCGTGGCGGAGGGTACCTCGTACCACAACTAGCATCTTCTCTCCCTGTTCCACTCCCAAACAGAACGAGGGAAAAATGACTGCTTATATGACTCTGTACGAGCCCTAATCTCTCTTATCTTATCTTTGTTGTCTTTCCGCGAAATATAAGTTAGCGGCAGTAAAATTGTACTGCGGTCAGCCTCAAATGCCGGTTCTCTAAATTTCCTCAGTAGCGATTCACGAAAAGAACGCCTCCTTTCCTCCAGAGACTCCCACCCGGGTTCCTGAAGCATTTCCGTAACACTCAGATGATGATCAAACCTACCAGTAACAAATCTAGCAGCCCGCCTCTGAATTGCTTCTATGTCCTCCCTCAATCCGACCTGATGGGGATTCCAAACGCTCGAGCAGTACTCAAGAATAGGTCGTATTAGTGTTTTATAAGTGGTCTCCTTTACAGATGAACCACATCTTCCCAAAATTCTACCAATGAACCGAAGACGACTATCCGCTTTCCCCAAAACTGCCATTACATGCTTGTCCCACTTCATATCGCTCTGCAATGTTACGCCCAAATATTTAATCGACGTGACTGTGTCAAGCGCTACACTACTAATGGAGTATTCAAACATTACAGGCTTCTTTTTCCTATTCATCTGCATTAATTTACATTTATCTATATTTAGAGTTAGCTGGCAATCTTTACACCAATCACAAATCCTGTCCAAGTCATCTTGTATCCTCCTACAGTCACTCAACGATGACACCTTCCTGTACACCACAGTATCATAAGCAAACAGCCGCACATTGCTATCCACCCTTTCCAAAATATCATTTATGTAGATAGAAAACAACAGCGGATCTACCACACTCCAGATGATACCCTCACCTCCGATGAACACTCACCATCGAGGACAACGTACTGGGTTCTATTACTTAAGAAGTCTTCGAGCCATCACATATTTGGGACACAATCCCATATGCTCGTACCCTAGTTAGGAGTCTGCGGTGGGGCACCGAGTCAAACGCTTTTCCGGAAGTCAAGGAATATGACATCCGACTGATACCCTTCATCCATCGTTCGCAAGATATCACGTGAAAAAAGGGCGAGTTGCGTTTCGCAGGAGCGATGCTTTCTAAAGCCGTGCTGTTGCATGGACAGCAACTTCTCTGTCTCAAGGAAATTCATTATATTCGAACTGAGAATGCGTTCGAGAATCCTGCAACAAACCGATGTTAAGGATATTGGCCTGTAATTTTGAGGATCCGTCCTTCTACCCTTCTTATATACAGGCGTCACCTGCGCTTTTTCCCAGTCGCTCGGGACTTTACGTTGGGCAAGAGATTCTCGATAAATGCAAGCTAAGTAAGAAACCAATGCAGTAGAGTACTCTCTGCAAAACCGAATTGGAATCCCATCAGGACCTGGCGACTTATTTATTTTCAACCCATTCAGCTGCTTCATAATCCCAGGGATGTCTATCACTATGTCCTCCTTATGGGAATCTGTACGAGACTCAAACGGCGGTATGTTTGTACGATCCTCCTGCGTGGAAGATTTCTCAAATGCTAAATTTAAAATTTCAGCTTTCGTTTTGCTGTCTTCCGTTGCCAGGCCAGATTGATCAGAGAGTGACTGGATGGAAGCCTTCGACCCGCTTACCGATTTTACGTAAGACCAGAATTCCCTTGGGTTTTCAGCAAGATCTTTTGCTAAGGTATGACGGTGGTAGTGGTTGTATGCTTCACGCATCGCTCTTTTTACAGCAGCACGAATCTCTACTAACTTTGGCCTGTCCTCATTCTCCCGATCTTTCTTGTACCGCAAGTGCAACTGTCTTTGCTTCCTGAGCATTCTCCGAATTGCGCTGTTAAACCATGGTGGGTCTTTTCCGTCCGTAACCCACTTTTTCGGCACATACTTCTGCAATGCCTGATTTACAATGTGTTTAAAATTTGCCCATAATTCTTCCACGTCCATCGTACCGGAAGTAAATGAAGTCGATTCATTTACTAAGTGGGATGGTGACAACTGCTTATCTTCTCTTTCTAGTAAGATACTCTCCTAGCATTCTTGACCGACTTTTTAACTTTCGTAACCGTAGTCGTAATGACAACATCCTGATCACTATTCCCTGTCTCAACACTGACACCGTCGATGAGGTCTGGTCTGTTCGTGGCTACCAGATCTAAAATATTTCCATTACGCGTTGGCTGTCGATTTAGCTGCTCAAGACAGTTTTCGGATAAAGTGTTCAAAAGTAATTCACACGACGGATTGTCTGTACCACCTGCAATGAATCCATATACATCCCATTCTATACTAGGTAGGTTGAAGTCGTCTCCGACTAGCATGATCCGGGTACTTCTGCGATACAGATTGTAGGCTCCCTTCGAATGATTCTAGAACTGTCACGGTGGAACCTGGTGGTCGGTAATAACACCCAACAATTAACTTTATTTCTCCTAGCCCTGTTAAACGTGTCCAGACAACTTCACAATCACACTCTACTTCGACCTCAGTAGAAACAATATTTTTGTCAACTGCAATGAATACACCACCTGCTACGGTGTCTATTCTGTCTTTCCATTACGTTCCAACCCTCACTAAATACTTCCTCTACTACACGACCTAGTGTCAAAATACAATCACGTGCTGAAAAGTAATTCCCACCAGTTTTTTATTCTTCTTAATATTGTTTGAGTTATTACATTTCATGCGTATTACTCGGTCGACTTTCCCAATGCGCTGACGCAAGTAGCAACTCTCTACTGCTAGAGGGCTCCAAATTGTTGCGTGTCAAACAGCGATGTATAAACAGCATGCTGTAATCGAGTTTCTAACCACAGAAAACTAACCTTCAATTAAAATGCATGGAGGGGTGAGAGCTATGTACGGGGATCATTAAATCTACGTCAGATATCTACAACGTTGCGTTATATGTTCGTAATGAAGGAAACGGTGCTTCTAACCCCAACATGTGTGAGTGAGCTCTGAATGGACGACTACATACGGCAAGCGAGAGGACTCATTGGAACTGAGTGGACGAAATCATCAGAGAATATCGTCGGATAACACAGCCACAGCTCTCATCTTAGTGTGGCATATCATGATAGCCTGTAGAGGCCATCATTACAGAGCTGCAGCAGAGAAAAACTGTGTGTACGGAGAACGCCTTGAATGCTCATTGCTGACATGTAAAAGAGGTGTTTAGACATCTGACAACACCTTCCATTCCGTTTCGAGGGTGATGGTGAATGATTCGTTATCGATACTGTGACAGGTGATGAAATCTGGGTTCACCGTATTGACCCCATAAACAAGATAGCGTCAGCGAAGTTCCACCACAAAAGATTATCCACGGCAATAAACTTCACAACTATGTCATCAGCAGGTAAAGTCATGCTCACAGTTTTCACATTGTTCAAGCTGTGGTGCATTTGGATTCATGGCTAAGACACCAACATCAACTCTGCAAAATACAGCGAGACCCTCAGAAAAATGGTAGCATTTATTCGAAGATTTCATATGGAGCATCCCTTTATTCAGCATGACAATGCTAGACCATACACAAGCGCTGTGACATAATGGAACAATTTCATACCTAGGGCTCACTGTCATCAATCATCCTCCATATACACTCCTGGAAATGGAAAAAAGAACAAATTGACACCGGTGTGTCAGACCCACCATACTTGCTCCGGACACTGCGAGAGGGCTGTACAAGCAATGATCACACGCACGGCACAGCGGACACACCAGGAACCGCGGTGTTGGCCGTCGAATGGCGCTAGCTGCGCAGCATTTGTGCACCGCCGCCGTCAGTGTCAGCCAGTTTGCCGTGGCATACGGAGCTCCATCGCAGTCTTTAACACTGGTAGCATGCCGCGACAGCGTGGACGTGAACCGTATGTGCAGTTGACGGACTTTGAGCGAGGGCGTATAGTGGGCATGCGGGAGGCCGGGTGGACGTACCGCCGAATTGCTCAACACGTGGGGCGTGAGGTCTCCACAGTACATCGATGTTGTCGCCAGTGGTCGGCGGAAGGTGCACGTGCCCGTCGACTTGGGACCGGACCGCAGCGACGCACGGATGCACTCCAAGACCGTAGGATCCTACGCAGTGCCGTAGGGGACCGCACCGCCACTTCCCAGCAAATTAGGGACACTGTTGCTCCTGGGGTATCGGCGAGGACCATTCGCAACCGTCTCCATGAAGCTGGGCTACGGTCCCGCACACCGTTAGGCCGTCTTCCGCTCACGCCCCAACATCGTGCAGCCCGCCTCCAGTGGTGTCGCGACAGGCGTGAATGGAGGGACGAATGGAGACGTGTCGTCTTCAGCGATGAGAGTCGCTTCTGCCTTGGTGCCAATGATGGCCGTATGCGTGTTTGGCGCCGTGCAGGTGAGCGCCACAATCAGGACTGCATACGACCGAGGCACACAGGGCCAACACCCGGCATCATGGTGTGGGGAGCGATCTCCTACACTGGCCGTACACCACTGGTGATCGTCGAGGGGACACTGAATAGTGCACGGTACATCCAAACCGTCATAGAACCCATAGTTCTACCATTCCTAGACCGGCAAGGGAACTTGCTGTTCCAACAGGACAATGCACGTCCGCATGTATCCCGTGCCACCCAACGTGCTCTAGAAGGTGTAAGTCAACTACCCTGGCCAGCAAGATCTCCGGATCTGTCCCCCATTGAGCATGTTTGGGACTGTATGAAGCGTCGTCTCACGCGGTCTGCACGTCCAGCACGAACGCTGGTCCAACTGAGGCGCCAGGTGGAAATGGCATGGCAAGCCGTTCCACAGGACTACATCCAGCATCTCTACGATCGTCTCCATGGGAGAATAGCAGCCTGCATTGCTGCGAAAGGTGGATATACACTGTACTAGTGCCGACATTGTGCATGCTCTGTTGCCTGTGTCTATGCGCCTGTGGTTCTGTCAGTGTGATCATGTGATGTATCTGACCCCAGGAATGTGTCAATAAAGTTTCCCCTTCCTGGGACAATGAATTCACGGTGTTCTTATTTCAATTTCCAGGAGTGTATGTTCATCGACAGGGTGACAATGTTGATAAATAAATATGTAGACACGGACAGTAAAGATGCAGAATGTGAAGAAATTTTCTTTTATTTAAAAATTGTATGGGTGTTCATATAAAATATACTGAAGCATTACTTTTCAGAATGCCCTCGTAATTAATCGATCCTCCTCATATTCTCTAATTTGTCCATATTCCACATAACTAACAGTTTCATTCTGTGCCTCGATGTCATCACTTTCTTTATCTACTGTACCAAGGATTCTATCCCATTTACATACCTTATTACGTCAGCTTTGCACAATCTGGTTTCTTTCTCGGGGGCTGTTATAGCCGTTCAAGCATCTGTCACCAGTCATTACTGTGATGAGTGTCCCACAAAACTGTTATCCCTTGGCTTCGGTGGTATGATTTCTGCAGTCTCCGCTTCTTACCTATCTCTTTCTATCGCCTCGAAGTTTGTTATAGAATGTTGTCAATTTTTGGGTGATAGTGATTCCCTGCTCCTCTATTTACTGAGCAATGGTTGAATGGAACGCTCCCGTCTGTCGCTCTATTCTTATTGTTACATCTATGGTTATTCCATTGTGATGTCCAGTGAAAGTTGTTGCGACTTATTAGTCTCTTGTTCTCTCTTTCTCTCCCACACTTAACTCTCGTGAACTGTAAATTCTACTTTGCGCAAGTTGGTTTCGAACCCTTCGATATCATCGCTGCATCTGCTCACCAGTACTTGTAGGTATCTGCACAGTAATTTCATGCAGCAAAATTTCTTGACTTCACTAGCAGTGTGGGGTACATCTAGGAATTGGATCTTCCTTAGTAATGTGTTGAAAATCTTCTCTGGGCTTCCATGTCCTGATGCATTCATATCTTTGCATATTGATACCTGTTTTTTAATTGGTTTTTTGAATTTTTTGACCTAATCATCGCAAGGAAAGCCTCCCTAATACCTCTGTACGATGTGGAAGTTAGTGTGATGGTTCTCATCTTTAGAGCTCTCCCCCTTCTAAATGTGCGCACGAGGGGTTTAATTTATACTGTGTGGAGCGCATTCCCGCAGTCCTCGTGCACCTGAAAACTGTGTATGGAAAGGAAGGGCTTCAAATGAAACCCTCTTCCTCCACGGTGCACATTCTAGTTGCTATTGGTGACTCTGTATTCTCTTTCTCCCATTATGGATTTACAACAGACTCGTTAATGCAGCTAGACGTTCCATTAATCCCACTCACGTCTGCTACGTGGGTCTTCATCAGTCTACACAATTGTGTGTTTTCCACACCCCTGCCTCTAATATGAGCACTTGCGCCACTTGTTCTCTGAATCAGTCAACGTTTTGGTACCTTCACTCGTGTGCCTTTTTGAATTGGAGTAGTGACTGAACATCCTCTGATACGCAGTCGGAGTTCAGTTTGAACTGTCTGACCCCGTACCTCCCTGCGTAATTTACTCCCTATCGTTTCTTGATTGCATTACTCTAACTGTACTGCAGCTTCGTACAGTTTGCTGATGATACAATTTTCAATGTCCGATCTTCTGTCCTGCCTATCCTTTCCCTCTGCTCTTCCCGCTTATCGATAACCTTCTCGAGGTCTCGTTCCATGACTGGAAATTAATCTAATCGAATATTCGTGTCTGCCTGCGCCTTCTTTGTCCCCCCAACCATCCTTCCAGTCACTTGCACCTATTTCCTAACTTATGTAGCTACATTGTTTGCTTCCTTTGCTACTTTTTTGATCACTTTCGTATGTGCTGTTGCTCGTATCCATTATTTCCTCATTTCTTTCATAGCTGCTTTAGCTTCCTCACTGGCTTCTTTACTTATTTTGTCTTATCTTGGTTTCGTGTCTCTTCTCATTCCACATGCTTCCAGCTTCTCTTCCATAGATTCTCCTATTGTTTCTTCAGCCATTTTCCAAGTTTCTTTTGCTTCTCTTTTCTCCCAAACTCGTCTATTTTTTGTGTCAACTTCCTGAAGACCCATTTCCGAGTCTTACTGTTCCTCTCATCGATTTATCTAAAAAATTGTAATATGGGGAAATCCGTGCCTCCCCCGCTTGTCTCATATACTTCGAGTTGACGCTGGTGTACTCGATGGAGTATGCATCTGGGATGGCATGTCTGGCCTATCATTCTCCTCCACCTCGTAGTCTCTGGTTTTTACTATAACATCAGTGTGTGGCGAAGTGACCGTGACATCTTCCTTGCTGTCGCTATCCACAGTGCCTGTTAATTCCATTAGTTTTTGTAGCCCTCTTTCAGTTTTAGATGCACTACGAGCCACACGTTCTGTGGGAAAATTTATCTGCTGCTCCCCTGAATTCAAGCTTGGGAAAAAGACATCGTAATTTAAAATTTTATCTGCACAACTTATATTTAGCATGTTTAGTCATCATAGCATAGTACAGCAAAAAATCAATTCAGTGCGCTGTTAGCTTCGTAATACAGCAAGGAATCATGTAGATCTAGATGTAGATGTAGTTGAAGCAATGGATTGCGTTGGTACTGCTGTGTTATACCAAAGAACCTATAGATAGCCCTCTTAGTGTTTTTACGCCAGTGACAGATAAATTCTCAGAAGTTTACATCAGTAACAGAATTAAGCGCCCCCGCGATTACCATTACAAACTAAAACAAAATCTACTTGGCTAAGATATACAGACTACTGATTTATCACTATGAATTAAAAACACAACGGCATTGCTTTGTTTTTTTATGGCATATGTTACTGTTATTTATATACATAAGTTGTAGAATCAAGTGCCGCAAACTTATCTTTACAAACGCAAACTAATAACATTAACTTCACTAGGCTTTAGGGATTTATTGATTTCGCTCTGTGCATTAAGAGCGTAACGACATTACTTTGCTCCTTTCGATATGTTTTATTTGTATTCTTCGCTACGAAAAACGAATTTATTAAGTCTAGTTTTATCATTTTTGTGCCTAATCGTTAACCCTTTCGCCACCGTGTGCGTGTACACACGTCCTGGTATGTCGTTCCAGAGGCGTTGTGGAGATCCAAATGCGCGCCGACTGGATTTTGCTACAGTTAATCCACTCCAAAGTATGAACTCAAATCAACCATTCGCTAAGTTTACGCAATTCGTTTCCACCTCTGCAATGCCTTTAAAATTTCGTGTCATGTTTTACTTAACTTGATGCAGCACCGTAAGTGTGGCATGTAACGAAAAGGAATCCAGTCACTTATGAAACGAAGATACCAGACCGTAAGATCTGCAAAAATCAAATTTTTGTCACGGAACTGGTTCGCGCCCGACCGTCCATCAGATATGAAACCCAATAGATATCGTTCTGCTCTCATTTAAAAACATATTCCGATATGCTATCTACATTTCATTCACTGCAATATATGAACTGAAATCAATCCTACGCAAATTTTACGCAATGCGGTTTTTACCTCTGCAAACTCTTTAAAGCATCGTTCAGTGATTTACTCAACGTGATGCAGTGCAGTAAGTACGACGGATAACGAAAAGAGATTCAGTTCTTGATCGAGTGAAACTAACAGAATGTAAGATGTGAAAAGATCAAATTGTTTCACCAAATCGCTTTCGAAAAATTGGAAGGTAAGTATTTTTTATCGGTCGGAACGTCATCTCTTAGTACAGGTAACAGCATCTGGTGAGCAGTACAGCCATAAAAAAAGAAAGAAAACGACCTCAGCATTGATTGCAAAGAGCATGTCTGTAGCAGCGAAAGGGGTAAATGTTGATTTACTTTTGTTTCCGAATGAAAATGCGTAGAAAATGGTCATATCTTACTGAATAGACAGAGGACTATACAGCATCAAAAATCGAAATGCGAGACTTGCTGTAGCTCGGAAACATCGAGCTTTATCTCGCTCTCCGGAAATTTCTTCCGAAAGCCAGGTGCAACGGAATCCTGATGGAGAGCGTCCAACATTACCTTGCTCCTCAGAGCCCTTTGTTCACAGGGACATAAAGTTCCTTCTCTTGAACGAAACATCAGAAAAGCGGAGGATTTGATGGGAAATCGATAGACGAATGAGCACTGTTACACTGAATCAAATTTATACCTAACAATTTAACACTTCGCTTTAAACCTGCTCACTTGAACCCTGCTACCTTCCTTAAAAAAGCTATACACATACAGGATGTTTCCGTAAGTGCGTGCAAAAGTTTAACAAGACATAGAGGATGCTCCACTGAACGATTTGAGGTAGGGAACATGGAGTCGGAGAAGCCAGCTTAAGGAGATAATAGGAAAAAAATTACAGTACTGTGCACTTTTTCTTTTCACATTAGTTACAGTAAACTACAAATACCATCACTGACACAATGAACGTTCCAATTTGTACTGTATCTTACACAATGTTCTCAAATCATGGTCAATGCAAGCGTGACATCAGAGAACAACACTCTGACGCACCCTGACATATATTCCAGTTGTGTTTAGAATCAGATCCCAGGCAGCTACAATTCTGGTAACTAATTCCAACTCTGTATCCACTGGGCTCTCATAGACAAGTGCCTCTATATATCCCCATAGGAAATAATCAAGGGGATTCAGGTCAGGTGACTTCGCAGCTCATGGAATAGGACCTCCCCTTCCAATCCAGTGTTCAGAAAATACTTGTTCGTTTCTTTGCAGGGAATAAAGAATGTACATGTAAATAAACAGCACAGAACGTGTAAACTTGTATGCATGTTAGCTGTAAATATGCTGTAAAACTGTAATGCTAGACAAGGCGGTAGACAAGTTTACTTCCAAATCTCGTTAGCTAGCTTCCCTGATCCCAGGCTCCCCACCTCAAATTGTCCAACGGTGCATTCTCTATTTTTGCACGCTCTTACGGAAACACGCTGTATGTTCTTTCAGGTCATAATCATTCAGTATTGTGTCTAAAGGGCACGACGATTGTAAACTGTTAAAAATTATTGTAATTCTAATGTAGGTTTATTTTTTACCATATAAGGAAATTTTATAGTATTGCATGCCCCAAATCTCAACAATGATGTCAGCTCTGATCCTCAGTGGGATGTTCCACAATAGAATTTAACTTAGCGTATAAACTGACAATCACAGGAACATTTGGAATAGAGATTTACCTAGAATTCAACAATTTGGGCAGTGATATCTAACGCGAGCCTTACAAACATGTTTGTTACAATTTGAGCACTTGTTGTCATAACCTGACGGGCAGAATTTGCGTCAGGTATGTTTGCAGTTTTGATTGCCGCCGTTGGAGCTTGGTGTTGATGGACTTCCTATTTGCATTCTTCTAACAATGGCCGCAGACCGTTTGTTCTGCAGCATTATTTTCCTATCTTCAATGTAAGGAACTACTAGGAGTCTTCCCAATTCTCGAGAAATATTCATTTTTTGTAAAGAACATTTTTCTCCACGCTGGATTTATTTCTATCCACAGCACAAAGGCATTGTAGGCAGAAGTATTAATAATTGTAGATGGTGATCATTGGACAGTGGTTGGTTTTTCTCTTGCATGTGTAGGTGCCAATATACTGAGCCAATGTGTCAACTGCTCGCTTTCTAGCATTGTAGTCCAATATCATTTTTGGTGTGTTGTCTTCTCTGTTACTTATTTCCTCACTGTTGTGCATTGTGCTCATCAGGACAAACAGTTTGTTCTTCCATGGAACGTAAGATACGACTGTGGTATCCTTAGTCAAAATCAACTTTGAAGTGTGAACAACTTCTTAGCTTGGTATATTATTAGGGCGGTCAGGCTTTTTTTTCTCACCGACTCCAGCACGTCTTTGCCTAAAGTATATGATGTGAAGAAAATGTCACATTAGACATTTTGTCCATTTAGCTCATGTGTCAGATCCATGACGACCCTAAAATTTAGACCATTCTTAGTCCACGTAATTTTCTTGAATAGAATTCTGTCTTCAAAACATAAGAAGTAGCACTATCAAATTGCTCATCCATGGTTACATTTGTTCCAGGATTATATGGTTTTGAAGATATTTCCACCTGTTTATCGTACAGAATTCTTATACGTGCCAAAGTTCCATTTACTCTCCGTGCTCTTCGATCAGACTTCTGATCGAAACTTAGTGACGTGAGATGCAACAGAACTGTTTCAGTGACATTACGGCAAGAAAGATTGCTGCAGCCGTTTCTGGATCCCACATACTCATTCTTGATTCACCATATGATTTATACACATCAGCCAGTAATAATGAGCCCATATAGGATTCAAGTGTAATATCATCGAATGCTTTCCGGTTATTCCCATAAACTTTTCGACCCTCAGTATTAGTCATTTCCACCACAATACACGAACTATTATCTTTCATTATGACTTGAAAAGATGATTTTATATATCTTTGGCGATAGCGTATGTTGTCGCACCAGGAGTCTGTTCTATAATATTAGCACTAGATGCACTTCCAGTCTGCGGAACAGGATGTGAGACCCACGTGATATTTTTGTCTTTAGACGGAATCAGTTGAACAGCTTGTACATTGCCATTTGAGGTATCAGTATCTGAAATGTTCTCTGAGTCAAATGATGCATGAATGTTGTCATCATTGATGTGATTTCCTTCTGCAGAAATATTCTCCTCACTGTCAGTAGCATTTACTAAAGCTTCTAGTTGCTCATTGGAAGTTTTGACATGATAACCACTACTATAGATACTCCAAACGCGCCTGCAGTAAAGAGTTAATAAAATGTAACTGTTAGATATAATGTGCTATAATAACTTAAATGCAGTCATCGACTTGATTTGTTGTGTAACCTTCGCACATTTCAATAATAAGGAGTGAGATATTTACTTTGTCATTAAATATCGTTACGCATACATCTCAGGCACGTACAAATAAAACTTGGCTATGATATTTGTAAGTTCTGTGAATTTTTAAACGCCTAGGTTATATTGACTCAAAGAACACAAGTGTAACAAATTAAGTTTTAGCAAGGAGAGAAAAGTAATTTCTTTTAATTTGAGCTTTAAGGTAATTAGAATGTTTGAAAAACAAAGTCATAAAGTTCACCAAAATCATCTTTAGCCATAACCAGTAAGTAAGTAAGGTCTACCTGCCACTGCATAGATAAAAAGGAGACAAAAGAAATAACTTACGCCATCACTGTCGTTATATTGCAAATAGAAACAAACGTTCATTTACGCAGTGTCCCCGACTTCTATGGGGGTTTAATTGATATGTTATTAGGCCAATTTGTATATAAAAAATAGCTAATTTGCATTATAAAGTATCGTGGAATGAATATAGAGAAAGCACAGGGTTGCAACTCTTTAACGTTCACATTTTTTACTTGTATCTCTAGCGAATTGTCCCCTGTAGTTTTTTTTCCACCAACCTCAATGAATATGACGTCATTTCTCTTAAACTAAGAGTTTTACAATGACATGATTTTGCAGGTACATTCGACGGAATATGTCGATACCGTTTGCGACGTGTGTTGGGGATAGTGTTAGTAACAAAGAAATAATAAATTAAAACGTCATGCATGACGTGGCAGTTTTTATCGCATCTCAATGTTCATGACATTATTTCTACTGAACTATGTATCATACAATAATATATCGTAGAGGCTGCATTCTGTGGCATATTTGGGTGCTGCCTCCATAATATTTTGCTAGTATAGTCTCAGTATTTATGACGCCATATCTCCTGAACTATGAATCTTACAATGATATATCTTAGCAAGTAATTTCGCGGTATATGTGAATCTTCTCTGAAAAATATGATGCTGATTGAGTGAATATTAAAACTGTAATTACTTGAAACGCCATTCCTGATGCGGCAGATGTACTGCATAAACGGCGAATATGTGGTAAGGGACAAAGGTTTCTCCTTATATCGTTCTGCGTGGAGCGTCAGCAAGAAAATGTCTCACAAAGGCTTGAAATTATGTGTAACGTTTGTTGCAAGTCAGTAATTGCACTGATTCTCAAATACTGGACGAATATACTCTGGCTATTTACACTGATAAGCCACACTTATTTTCCACCCCCACTCCACTGACAGGTCGTTCTTAGCCCCACAGTCGTTCTTTCCAGACAGTAAGTGGTGTCTGTATCAGTGGTTCAGTAGCAGATGTGGAACATTCGTACATACACCCTTTTTTTTAATATTTGTAGATAAATACACTAATCAGCCAGAACATTATGACCACCTGCCCAGTAGCTGGTATGTTCTCTTCTGGCATGGCCAACAGCCGAGATGTAACATGGCATGGCAGCAGTGAGGCTTTGGTAGGTCGCTGGAGGGAGTCAGCACCACAGCTGCACACACAAGTCACCTAATTCAATCAAATCCCATGGGGGGGGGGGGGGGGGGCGAAGAGCTATGACTCCACATTAAATCGCTTCCAAGCTGTGTTCGATTGGGTTCAGTTCTGGCTTGTTTGGGAGAACTTGACACTGCGTTCCTTGAACCACTCCATCACACTTCATGCCTTGTGACATGGCACGTATATTATCGAAAAGTGACACTGCTGTTAGGAAATTACAAATTTACTCTCTCTGATCGACACACGTCCAAATCATCCACTCTCAAAACTCTGCCATCTCTCTGCCCACATCCACCACTGCTGGCGGCTCACCTCCAACTGCGCAACGCTACACGCTGTTCACATCCAACTGCCCAACACTACAATATCGAATGTTTCAACAATGCCAACCAGCCACAGACTGCACACAGCACAGCCAGTGATTTTCATACAGAGCGCTACGTGACGTTACCAACATAAAAACCTAAACAGCCTACTTACAAGCTTTTCTTAATGGCCATCTACACCTTGTTCCACGCTCTGATGGCCACTACATCGCCATTCATGTTATCGGAAGCTGGAATCAAGCTTGCACTTGACGCACTTACAGGTTTTATTCTCTCTATGACTTCTTTGTGCCTTCATTGCATGGTATACTTTCTTGATTTGGAACTTTATGTTGCTTTTATCTCACAAAGCTTCTCTGCTGAAGTTCACATATTGCAATCAACCTCAGTTGTCTTTTTTTCATTAGTGTTCCTCTGTTTTGGTGATAGTGACCGTGACTTTCATGTCTTGGTCATTATAAGGCGGCAAGGGCAAAATGTACTATATCTGGTCCACACGCTACAATGAAAGAACACTTCCACTGGTAACACACGAATGGACAGTTCACCATTCTGACATGAAGTACAAAAAAAATAAGAGCCACATCTGGTAAGATAATAGAGTTCTCCCAATAGTTCAAATTGGTCTCCTAGGTTAGTGTCCGTTCCATGTCCTGTTGATGTTCTGGATGGCATTCATGCTAGTATCTGGGTTGATGTCAGGCTCGATTGGTTAAGTGCAGTTTAGTGTGTTGCTCAGACGCCCAGACTGTGATGGATCAAAGCCCAGTCAGAGGTCGAAAGAGCACTGAAGACTGCCACTGATGGTTGCTACAGATGGGTGAGCTACAAGAAGCAGCGGCATTGAGCCCGAAATGAAAGTAGTAGCAGCTAGTGGTCCAACCGCGTATTAAGTAACCTAGTGGAATGATTTCCCTGAGGGACACCTGAGATGTGGCGCGTGTCACGTTGTGCGCGGGCGAAATGTTTGCCACTTTTGGAGCGCCACAGTCAGCTGCGAGGGCTGCTGGCAGGCGATGCTGGTGCCTCTCTTGGAGCCGACTGGAGTGCTGTGCGACCAGACTTTGTCTAGCATCAGCATAAGAGGCGTAGGCTACAATAACTCGCCGGTTGCACTTGTGTTCCGTTGTGGTATACCACCACGCGAGTGGCCAGACACTACAGTGACAATGTTCTCAAGAAAAATATTTTATAGGGCAATTATGATCAGCAGATCTGTTGCCTCCTAACAATAATTTACAGTGCGTCCACTGGAGAAGCTCCAAAAATGTGAATCGCATCTGGTGAATCAGTTTTTCAGTTTTCAAAATGCTTAAAAGATATATACTGGTTTATGATGGTTGGTCTAGTCTGTAAACATAATTACAAGAATAAAAATAAAACTCATTATCATATGATCTGTTATTCCAGTTCCCTTGGGCATCTTGCTTGAGGCAAGAGCTGAGGGTCGCTTCTGAGTTCACTCAAGGAGAAAACTGGTTGGAGAAAGGCTTTTCCTGCTTGTCGTATAACCGTGTCATGGCAACAATTCAGAAGATGTTTGGCGATTTTGTGACTGCCATGTTATTTTCCAGATGACGGAAAAGTAAACTACTTTCGCTAAATAATCTGAGCGAACTTCACTTTCGGAGTGAAACTGAGATGTTTGTTTATGGTTTTGAGTCCAGGTAGACCACCACACGTGGAAATAGCAAATATTCTCGTTTTTTACATTGTGATCTAGATGCCCTAGCCGCCACTGGGATCATAAGGAGGAGAAGAATGCCGCAGGTCTTCGGTAGGTCTGAGGTAACGGTGGTCCCTCGATTACATTAAGTCTCAGTAGCTCTCAGTTCCAGTCTCAATGGAGGCCAGTTTTTTAACTAATCTGCGACAGAGCATCAAGCAGCCAGATCCAAAAGCAATATGGAAAACATAAGAAAATTTCTCAATCTTAAGTCCTCTTGCTACTTCCAGTAACTTGTTGTGTAAAACTTATGATACTGCAATTCGATAAGGCATTTTCCTACATCTGCGGAAATGGTTTTTAGTTTTTGAAAGACTATAACTTTATTTATGAAATTGTGGCCTTCAATAATTTGTTAGTTCTTCTTCTTCCGTGGATGTACTCAAACTGCTACATATTCAAGTTACTTTAATATTACACTTCACAGAAAGTAACCATAGACAATTTAGATGTGTGACGTACATGATATCTCACTAATCTGTGCCAATTTAGGCAAGCTTCTTTTACAAAAAAATGGTTCAAATGGCTCTGAGCACTATGGGACCCAACTACCGTGGTCATCAGTCGCCTAGAACTTAGAACTACTTAAACCTAACTAACCTAAGGACATCACACACATCCATGCCCGAGGCAGGATTCGAACCTGCGACCGTAGCAGTCGCGCGGTTCCGGACTGTGCGCCTAGAACCGCTAGACCACCGCGGCCGGCAAGCTCCTTTTACAGCTACTTTATGTTTTATTAAAGTGGTCTTTCTTTGGAACGTTTTGTTTCTTTTTTCAGAAATACTGTGAATATTTCAATCAGTATTTTTCCATTGCGTTACTGGACACAACACTAAAAATAAGAGAGAAATATATCATCAACAATATATCCTGTAACATTATTTGAAACAGTGCAATACTCCGGTAGTTTACCAACATCATACTTTTAAAAAACAAGTCATTCAGAGATAAATATGTCGTCAATTCAAGTTTGAAGTGCGTTTCCGTCCAAAAAGGAATTTTCTTCGCGGTGGTCGATAACAAGTGGGAGATATAAAATTTTGCTGGCACAATATCACCAGAATCAATGCATGAGTAATAATTTCCCTACGCAGCTTCCCTTATGAATTCAGCAGAATGAAAACTTCACACGAACGTTAAATGCTTGCAAATCATTACATATGTCAATTATCAAGACTTTCTTAATGTGGAAAAGTAATTCATACTAGAAAGATTTTTCTTGAAACAAGAAAATTAGATTCTGACATGGTTGTTCGATAACACTCACCCCAAAAATGACATAGATGTTTCGATCTGCATCTGCAGCATGACCCCTTCCTTGAAACACAATATGTCGTAAACACAGACCTGTTTCTTTTTCCGAAGATATCTTTAAACAATTAAACAGCTTTCATCTCATTAAAGCATGTCAAAACCAATACACAACTGCGAGAGGAATACCACAATACAAGGGAAGAAAATAACATTGGAGGAATACACGTGTAATATCCTAAATGTTTTGTGTGACTGCACGGTGGTCAGTCGATTTATCGAAGTTATTTCTGGCGGAAAATCAAAATACAATAAGAAACATTTTTATAGTTACCAATGCGAGAGCAGTAATATGCCCAAAGTGGGCAGCTCCACTTTGCACAGCACCACGATCACCGGGTCGGATGGCTGATTGATTCACGCCGTCAGGCGGCAGTGGTGACTGTAGCGCGAAGAAACTCTCGAGCATGGCATTATCTGGTCTTGACGCAGACATTTTGGAGTAAATTTTTATGGGAAGTATTGCTATTAGCCGTGGGTTAGATAGTATGGTGACTATTAGAGAAATGTTTGTGGAAGGTTCTGCTACTACTGGTGGTATAAAAAGTGAAGATGAATATCTACGGTACCACGAGAATGATACTTTAGAAGAAAGCCAAAATAAGGTTTAAAATTTTAAGGAAGGAGTGGACACGAGCTCGAGACCTTGTGTCCTACATTGCGTGACATTTACCACTAGACCAGCAGCAGATACAGCCCTGTAACATCTCGAGCGGAGGACAACACTTCATCCAGAAATCTCAGCATCAAACAGTTTCTTCCAAATCGAGCAGTTTACTTGACTTAGAGTTTTCAAAAGTGGCCAAATTTATTCGTACCTTAAGTGAACAATTCGACTTGGTCTCTGAGGCCAGGTTTTCTCTATAAGACTGAACACAACCTATCAATCCACGTTACAGATATTTGTTCGGTATACATGTAAATGGACTGAAGTATCTTCGGAGGGAGTGAATCTAGTCCTTCTTAATAAAAGCGGCAGTTGCCTTTTAAGACACCTTAATAAAGTTTTGTAGCACATTTAAAGAATGTTATCTGTTAATTACTTGGAACACTTCTTCAAAAAATGGTTCAAATGGCTCTAAGCACCATGGGATTTAATATCTGAGGTCATCAGTCCCCTAGACTTAGAACAACTTAAACCTAACTAACCTAAGGACATCACACACATCCATGCCCGAGGCAGGATTCGAACTAGCGACTGTAGCAGCAGAGCGGTTCCAGACTGAAGCGCCTAGAACTGCTCGGGTCACAGCGGCCGGGCCAATATGGTCGTGGTAATTGATGCTTCAAGTTCCATGCTTCCCCATACGATGAAAGTCGTCCCTATATGTACATCTATTTCTTTTTTTTTTTTTTTTTTTTTTTTTGCTGAATGGATCACTGAGCTAGAAACATCATTGCTTCCTTCTTTGACATATACTGAAATACTGATAATATCTTACCAGTGATGGGTTCTCTCTGAGGTGAGCGAGTTGAACGAATAGCAGAATCCAGACTCGCAGCGCTGTATGTCGAATATTTTGCAGCAGTTGTAGGTTCGTCCTTCCCAGAGGCACTCTTGAAAGATATCTTCACATCTAGTGGAAACCTACAACAAAGCAGGGAATTTATAACACAATATGTTGTTTGTACTCAGTGTGAACTAATGAAAAAATGTTAGGAAAGGAGAACTTATATGTCAAATAGCGGATGAAGAAGACTGATATTGACAGTACATATAGAGTCAGTTCTTGCTACGATTGTTGTCATTCCACATGATATCAAGAGATGTACTGTTCAAGAATTCTGGATAGGTCATACGAGTGTGATTCACATATTGCAGCGACATCAAAGGCCAACTCTCAAATTTTCCTTCCATGACAGTTTGGAAAACAGCCGTCAAGAGCGTCACAGACTGCAGTTGCTGAAACTGGTGGCGAGCTTGGAACGGAAACTTACCTGTTGCCGTACAGACAATCCGCACTGAAGTGTCGTACACATCCAAGGTTCCGATATAGTTATTTTGAGCTCATTTGAAAGAGTCAACATCATAGTGTACGATCAACTCGCTGTTCGAAGTTTCTGATGAAATTTACTATCGTGTATGTTGCATTTTGCACTCCAAGAGAACTTTTTATTAATAAACGCATCAAGTGATGTTTTGCTAGTCAGTGACGGTTGTGAATTATCCAGCAATCCAACAGCAAAGAAGTATGTTAAAGTTAAGTAAATCCTTTAATAATTTATGCAATAAAATGAACTACTATTTCATGTGTTCTAATGTGATGAGCCTTCTCCCAGAACAATCGCAAAACCCACAATTATGGCAAGAAGAAAGTAGTTTCTTCTGGACACAACTGAGAAAACTAAAAACAGCTATCTCAATAATTAGCGGGTCAAGGAGAGAGCTAGACACACTAAACATCAAGCTGACATCAGGATCAGCAATTTCATACCATTCAGGGAATCCTACCATGCTCATGGAATTGTACGTGATAGATATCACTGACATAAGGAGCGTTGCAACCACACAAATGCCGTGAATGGACATGCAGCGAGGGGAGGCGCCCACACATCACCCGCCTAAAGCGCCCCCAACTCGGCTACCAGATAATATAAAGTATCTGAATTGAACATAATACCGAAACATTTGTAAAATAAGTTTGCATTACTGACTGCCAATATTTCACTTACGGGCTGGCTCACCAGTCCCATTGGTAATTTCTTTTTCCTTTATTGTATTTCGATACCCCCCGAAGGGGGCCGGCTGGCAGCATCTTAATACGCTGCTCTGCAGCCTACAGACTTTTTAAAACGTAAGAAAGAAGATAAGAAACAATAAAAGCAGGCGATAAAACGGTGACTGAAATTGTAAAATGGCGAAAAATTGTGGAAAGTTAAAACATAAAGCAAAGGGGTGGCAAAGCTAATAAAATGCACAGGAAGCAGACAGGGAACATAGGAGACAGACAATTAAAAAACATGGCGACAGTCTGGTTTCTGTTCGCAAGAAATATAAAAATCGCACCCAGCGACAGTATGATGTCCGTTCGCAACACTTCGAAGAAGACACACAACACTGAACGCTCACTGTAAACACTGTACTAAAATGTCGGCACAAAGATAACAACAAAGAGGGAGGAGAGGGAAAACGAAAGGGTGGGAACCAAAGGAGGGGGAGGACTCATAAGGGGGGGAGGGGCAAGGCAAACGTGAGAGGGAATGGGAAAAGGCAGAGGAGGGAAATGCAAAAGGACTCGGGAGAGAGAAGGGGGGCAGAGAGAGTAGGTGGGGAAAAAAAGAGGTTGGAAGGGGGGGGGGAGAGCCCAGGAAAAGGACGGAGTAAAGGAGGGGGGGGGGTGAGGATCAGAGTTCATAGAAGGGATAAATGGAGGGAGAGAGGGCATCATCCTGGAGGGGGAGTTGATGGAAGCCACCTAGGAAAAGGAGATGAAGGGTGTAGAGATGGAGGGTAGGGGGGACACAACAGTGAAGACGTGGCAGCGGGTGGGGATGGGAGAGGAGAGGAGCAACCAGGGGGTGAGGCGGATCAAGGCGGTGGGAGGTGTAGAGTATGTGGATATGTTCGAGGAACAGGAGCAGATGGGGGAAAGGAATGAGGTCATAGAGGATCCGCGTGGGGGACGGGAGGCGTATACGGAAGGCGAGGTGGAGTGCATGAAACTTAAGGATCTGGAGGGACTTACAGAATTTGGGGGGTCCCATTGGTAAATTTCACTTGAAACTATACATAATTTGCCCTGGAATATTGGAACAAGTAGATAGCATATTTCTCCACAAATCATTAAAAAAGCAAAATTTTCTTATAAAGTATAAATAACGAAATAGAAATTCATGTTTATTGAAAACGAGATCTACCTTAAATTGTATTCCTGAAACCCTGAAACTGCGAAAGACAATCAAGTCCTATTTCAAATCCTAATTTCACAGGTCACCTGCAGATGGCTGCCTTACAGAAAACTAGTGATCCTGTTACCAGCAGGTGGACGCATTGTAAAAAAAAGTGGATAATTCAGTCTTTGTACCACAATATTCTTTGAGGTTATTACTGTCCCCAACAGCTGGCTTCACCACTAATAGCACAACAGAGTCGAAATTAATTATTTGGCACATCTGAGATGATGCACTATTCCAATACCTGCAAAAACACGTCTGCAGCGTAAGAAAGTGCAAGTTAGTTCCCACATACACACATACTCGCCAAATTTGTGCCCAAAATTCTGAAGTATGTACTCAGTGCTAGTTTTCCATGCCTAATAACAGTTGACATTTTAGAAAGTAAACCTATGAAATGTATGTCGTAAAAATAACCTGCATGAAAATACGTTTTAGCTAAAATACTATACTGAGCGGGTAGGTAAGCCAGCAGATGGGCAGTTTGAATGTAAATAATTAGCCGTACTCTTGATTTACGCTACAGTACATCCTCAAAGTACATATTTACTCATTTCTGTTATTCTTTCACCATTTTATGGGGACACAGATACTATTACACAATAGAAAATGTAGTAGTTGAATCTAATTGTTAATTATTGCTACTATTACAAACGATATAGGCCTACTATCAATGAAGATTGAAACATGGACTATTGTGCCAAGCCAGTCTTGTGCCAGTCTTGTAGACTGTTTTACTTTCCACAACTAAGATTCCATAATATTCTAAAATGTCTGCATAATACGTCGGCAATGCGAGGAGTGCGAAGTTACATTGAATATCTAGAAGCTTGTGAAGGTTAAGTACAGGAAAATGTGCAAAATAAATACGTCATCCCATCTATCATGTCAAAATATTCTAACAATGACTCGGAAATACGAGGGTTGGAACTTTAATAGTGGCAACTATTTATTTACAGCTCGTACAAGATAGATACGTTTTCGAAGTTGCACTGACCTTCAAAGTAGTCACTAGCATTGTGTATATCCCGTTGTCAGCGATGTGGACGTCGTAGGATGCTCTTAGCAGTGCCAGTTGTGTTGACAGTTCGAGCGGCGCGGTCTATTGCCCCACGAATTTGTAGCAGTTCTGAAGCGAATGCCGAGAAGTGTTTCCTTCAGTTTAGAAATCGAGTTGAACTTACCAGAGCTTAAGTCAGGGGAGTGCAGTAGGTGGTATAGCATTTAGCAGCCCCATCAGTCAAACAAATCAGTAACAGCTTTCACTGTACGTGCTTCAACATTGTCTTGCAAAATGATGGTCAGGTCCTGCAGTGTCATCACTTCTGTCTCTAAGCTGGTCCTAGGTTGTGTTCCAAAAATGAACAGCATAGAGACAGAAGTGATGACTCTTTCTGCAGGACCTGACCAACATTTTGCAGGACATCTCTGTCACGGATATTATCTAACCTCAGACATCTCAACAGAAACCTGAATTGGTTTTCACTCATGCATAAATAAGATGATTCAAGTCCGTTTACCTTTGAGTTATCCCACAATTTCGATATACTCTTCCCTGAACATCTCAAACAGCCACAAAGATATAACAAACCAATGAAAGCTTTGATCTCTATCGCATCCGTTTCTTTAACATCCCTTTCCGTAGAGAATTATCACGAACTTCATTAGTGTATGTTGCGATAATGTTTACTGTGTTTTCATCCGGGAACTAATTCAGAATTTCTATTCCTGTCTTTTTTATACGAGCTTGAGTTTTTGGTCCAGGGAAGTGCGTAATGATATTACAAGATCTACTTCTGACATTGGTAGGACATTTATATTTCCTCCATTTAGTTATTCCACCTTTCCCTAAAAAAATGCATCCTCTTCAGGTACTTCTTCCTGTGACTCATATTCACGATTTCCTGACACTTCTTGCTCTGTTCCCGAATCATGATCGCTTTCTTGAACACAATCCTCAGTCTCTGAGTCAGCTCTATCACTGTGAGCATCTTCATCACCCAGCTCATTGAACCATTCCAGCCATACATTAGGATCTCTACTAAATTCTGCCAGAGGTTTTCTTGCCTTTGACATTTCTTCTACAATCTAAAAATAAAGTGAGTACTAGGTAACACGGAAGGGAACTGCAATCAGTTTCAATACGTCTAAATGTAGCCACATGAAAGATTGGTTGAATCTAGGAAAGCAATAAAGTAATATAGACTTACTTTGTTTCAGACTGTGGCATCGCATTCGGGAGGACGACGGTTCAATCCCGCGTCCGGCCATCCTGATTCAGGTTTTCCGTGATTTCCCTAAATCACTCCAGGCAAATACCGGGATGGTTCCTTCGAAAGGGCACGGCCGACTTCCTTCCCCGTCATTCCCTAATCCGATGAGACCGATGACCTCGCTGTTTGGTCTCTTCCCCCAAACAACCCAACCCAATCAGACTGTGGCAGCAGAGCTCGCGCGGATGACGAGCGTCCTCCAGACTACAATAATGTTACATAAACAATGTGTCTTTCGTAACTGAAAGCCAACAATAACTGGAACTAACAGCTGGAGAGTTAACAGAATGGTATCTAGGTATCTTTCGTAACTGAAAGCCAACAATGACTGGACCTAACTGCTGGAGAGTTAACAGAATGGTACTGAAAGTGGCGCGGATTCAATTGGGCCCTGTCAGACAAAATTGAGCGGGAAAGTCATGTGGATGACGAGTGTCATCCGCGCTAGCAACAGAGGGATCTGCATACCTTGAAAAGGTAATGAAGCGCCAAATGCGCCTAACGCCTAGCGCAAGACAATATACGAGCACCCTCCATTGCTATAAATGCTAAAAAAAAGGCCTGAATACGTATTAAAGTGACGTTATTATCTATAACGTAGAGATATGTGTAGATGCGGTATTAGTTGTGTTCCAAAATATAGAGGGTTACAACCGGAAATGATGTCAGTGATTCTACCACCCATGATGCTCCTACGTCTGAAATACATGCATTGTATCTGTTCAGAATAGTGAATCCCAACTGTCTCATCACATAGAATACCCCAAGATATCGTTTTGTATGAGAGATGTCAAATCCAGGCGAAAATTACGCTACGCTTGGTAAAGTTTATAGATTACCGAATTATGCCGGTTCCTACGACTGCTCCATGGTAGTGAAAACCCATAGAAATCGAATCAGATCCATTAATGTGGATTTATAGTGTAATTTCGTGAGACAGAGTAGTATGTGCATCCCATGTGTGGTGTGTATAAACTAAAGATGTCATATTATATTCGGCAAAATGGCAGCGAATAATAACGTAATGCAATAATGTAATGGTAACTCCGCGATTTATGCGTGTGGCAGTGTGCCAAATCGCGACCGACAGACTGTACCGCCGGTAATATTACGGAGAACAATGTTTCCCTTGTTTTAATATAGCGCTACTGTGTCGCATTTAACGAAGTCAGAGTAGCGTTTCAAGTGATACGCAGATAGAATAGTTAATTATTTACCTGTACTCCACTAGACAAACAACAGCAACGTTGTTAATCACCACACACAGGCTGTTCAGTAAGTTATTCGTTAAGTGAAACCTCATGGAAGCAATTGGCAGAGAGTAGAGTTGAGCACATCTTAAATCTTTTCTGATGGTGTTCACTACATGTAAAGAGTTGGAGTCTTACCCAAGATCAAAACCTACAATTCATACTGTTCCCAACTCCAAGATACACACAGCCACAAGACTACTTGTTGCAACGTATGAAAAAGATACCTCATCACCTAGCAGACACTATTTATAGTCATAGATCCTGAGAGGCTGTCAGGGTGCACGATACACGCCTTTAGCCTATCCCTGGGTAACACCTGTATTTACAAGGTATGCATACATCATCAATCTGAGCCCTAGAAACTCCACAGTCTGAGAGCCTTTCACTTCGTTTATTATCAGGCCAATATACACCTTGCTATGAAGTGTCATGCCGTAACGATTATAGGTCGCATATTCAGACATGTCGCATTCGCCGCGCGGGATTAGCCGAGCGGTCTAAGGGCGCTGCAGTCATGGACTGTGCGGCTGGTCCCGGCGGAGGTTCGAGTCCTTTCTCGGGCATGGGTGTGTGTGTTTGTCTTTTGGAGAATTTAGGATAAGTAGTGTGTAAGCTTAGGGACTGATGACCTTAGCAGTTAAGTCCCATAAGATTTCACACACATTTCATTTGTCGCATTCCTCTGGACAGTACCAAATTACATTATATGGATTACAGTCTTTCATGTGGTAGATGACACTATCTGTAAACATCTAATTAATTGATATCAGTGATGTTTTACGAGGTGGAATCTGTTGCATTTTGCTAAATTGTGGAGAGATGGTCGACTGTATTATGGCAGTTTCAGCGTCTATGTGTATGTGTGTGGCGTGTGTGTTTGTGTGTGTGTGTGTGTGTGTGTGTGTGTGTGTGTGTGTGTGTGTGTGTACTGTGTTAGGTAGCTGACACATGAAGACATATTGAGTAGATCTAGGCCACCTCACGTTCCTTTAAAGACAGTTGTGTATATCTTAGCCTCACATTAATTTTTACTGGGACATATTGCAACAATTCCCTCTCGTTGGGGGTTTTTAAAAAAATGGTTCAAATGGCTCTGAGCACTATGGGACTTAACATCTGTGGTCATCAGTCCCCTAGAACTTAGAACTACTTAAACCTAACTAACCTAAGGACATCACACACATCCATGCCCGAGGCAGGATTCGAACCTGCGACCGTAGCGGTCACGCGATTCCAGACTAAAGCGCCTAGAACCGCCCGGCCACTACGGCCGGCCGTTAGGGCTTTTAACCTCTGTATGTTGACAGTTACAGCTCTAGTAGGAATTTCCGTAGACTATGTCCATTGGTCAGGTGGCGCGGGTTGCACTATCCAGCAGTAATACACATTATATGTGTGATATTAACATAAAAAAGAATCGTAGTATTTCGTTGTTCAACAACAAGGTTTATTTTGACATAAAGAAGCATAAAGAAACATTGCATTCCAACCATAGAGAGCGACGATCACACCACCAGTGTTCCACACTTGGAAATTTAACTCTGTAATCACTGGTTCATTTTTGGCAGCACACATTTTCGATCGGATCGCAGGGAGTGAGGGACACCACTCGGTACAATATTCTGGTAAAGAGCCGTTAAATCCCTTTATTTAATTCAAACCCTTCAAAATGGCACATGGCTTGAATGGAATAACTGAGCGTATATTAATGAACACCATCCCCTATGGGTTACCAACAGATCCCCTACTGTGTCGGTGACGATTCACCATTAACCATTCTATGGAACCTACGTCAAAATCACAGCGGGGCACTACTAACACCAGAGTAAAACAACCGTAAGCTTTCACACTACATCGACCACCCTACAGCATCCGAGATTCTAGCTCGCTTGGGACAAACCGATAGTGTGCCAGGTTTGGCACTGCATACAGAGGTCGGCAGTACTTTCGCCTCCTAGACATGTAATATCGCTGGTGAGGCAGGTAGTTTGAGTGTGGCTAGGAGGAAAATGGGGTTGAATTATGGAGCGGTGACAGAGAAATGCTGGTTGTTGACGCCCTAGCGTTGGAAACGCGGTACACAGCTGGTCGGACGGGTATGACTGGAGCTGTGGTTTGCCTATGTGTGTTGTGGGGATGGTTAGTCCAGTGGATCATATGAAGGAAGAGCGTGAACATAGATGAAGTAGAACTAGTCATGCTCTTCCTGCGCTCCATGTTAAAGGTACTGATATCTGCGACATTTTGCGAGGAAGAGTAGCGAGTTCACTGAAGAGCGTTTGGTGTGTGAAAAGCTCTGTCAGCGTTGGTTGCGAGAGGCATTGTTTGTTGACTAGTTTTGGAAGTCCAGTTAACTCATGTTATCTGACAGATGTGTAATGCATATGAAGCTGCACACTGTTATTATCGTAGCTAGGAGAGAACTGAACTCCTCTGATGAAAGCAGTTGTCATTCCAGCGTGTTAATAACAGTCTGTTCCAGGTTACTGTCAAATATTCATTTTAGTTGTTTGAAGTTGCCATGTACTAAAGGTCTACCCCATGTGGGAAGCAGCGTAGCGTGACACAGTCCACAGTTAACCACGGAAGCTGTATCTTGCGTACCATTCAATACATCAAAGTTTGCTATTGATCTGTATATTGCAAAAGTCAGTGTGCATTTAAAAGCTCATATGATCATGATATTTTCCCAAGCTGGGATTTCATCTGTTGATTGGAATAAGTTTTAAACCTTGCTTAATCTGGTTTTTAAATTATGAATTTTACGTTCTTCTTGCATTGATAATTTTCTTAGTAAGCTGCCATTGAAGATTACTGACCAATTTTCTGCTAAGAATATAAGAGTAACTGTGTTCCATGTTTAGTTCCAAGTTTGATGGTGTAACTGAATGAACGTTTTGGGGAAGCCATGTTACTGGGAAGTATACTCGCTGTTTCCACATTGCTGCCAATGTGACTAGTGATTGTAATCTTGAGCTTAGACTCTCTACTAACTTTATTTGTTTCAGAAAATAAGTTTGATCTACGTGATTCCGTACAACGGAAACGTAGAGAAATGTAATTGTCAGTGGTGTCTGTACTCGGACACCAAGTCTGTAAAATTACTTGGCGCTACAGTAAACGGCTACATCCTCTCGTCCAGGACTGAATCATACCTGCAACAATAAGGGCAAACAAACCTAAGAATAACGAAGCATGCAAATTTAATAATAATAACAACCATAACAATAATGATAGTAATAGTGGTAACAATTAGTGATGAATGGGCAAAGTACCTACTAATACTCTTTTCCTTCTTCTGCCCGGCTGTTCACTGCTGTTTCTGGTGGTGCTTCATGCTGCACAGCAAATGATGGTGTAACCTCAATCACATTATTATAAAAAAAAACTTTGTTCGAATGTTAGGGAGCAGAATTTGCATGTGTAGGACTCTACCCCTACTCCTACAAGGCCTTGGCACATGTCGACAGAATCCCACATGCAGGTTTTGGCAGGTTATGTTATCTTGGAGCTTCACAAACTGCAATATATCACCTGACACGTTGATCGCGTGATTAGCATTTACTGATGGGATGTGGGTGCGCTTACGGACAACGCATAGTGTCTTTATGTTACCTATCACATTTGTTTAACGTTTATAGCAGTGGAAGATGTTCATACAGTAGTGCAGTTAAGAGAATGTCTTGTTTTTGGTTCTAGGCTTTATGTGTGTTTTGTGTTAGGTGTTAGCTATTAGGTATTCAGCATCAGATATTTGGCATTAGCCATTGGACGTTCTGCGTTAGCCATTACGTGCGTTTGATGCCTCACTGTACTTGCAGAGTGTGTGGAATCTTACAGATAGGGTGATTCAGGTGCCCCTAGCAATATCGTTCTATGCAACCCGCAATTCTATTCCTGGTTTTCAACAACCACATGCAAGATTTTCATATTCTCTCGCTCACTACGCATGAACTAGTAGTCCTACAGAAAAAAATTGAACTGCGTCATTTCGTAGGAAATCTAATGTAGTTACATTTTGTACTGCATAACGCCCACCACAGGATCGAGCCATCAGGCCTGAGTTTACGAACGGTATTTCAATGTATTTGTTCCCACCTACTGGGTTCGGTGTAATACTGGCAGTAGCAAGACATACAAACACCTGCAGTTTCAACATACACTGCTATCATGTACATTATAATTTACATTACCATACCCAGGTATTTGGTGCAGAGTACAGAGTGCATATTTTTAAAAAACTGTTGTTTTTGGCATTTAAACTCATATATATATATATATATATCTTGGTAATAGAATTAGATCACCTTGCTTGTATCACCTGCATAAACATTAAACGCACACAAACAAAATTTGCGTTTTTTCAAACGCCTAGCAAACCTTGGGTAGCGCTGGAAGGCGCATTACCCAATGGAAAGATAGTTTGTTTGGTCCAATCCTTCATAGAATCTAGATGAAACCAGTTCTCCAGCTATAAATCTTATCAGTCCAAGTCTGAGAGCTGATAGCAGCAGCATCATTGCTGGTCTGAAAGTATCGTCATGCACGGATTTATTCTGTAATTTCCAGAGATTTTGCACTCCAGACTATCGAATTGTCACAAAGAAGCTAGCTTTTCGGAAATTAGATGGTGCTTGATATAGTGTGTCTGTTTCTGATGATTTTATTCTGGTGTCGACACTGTCACACTATGAGCTGGACGTAAATTCCACAAAAAGGTTCATGGTGAACCACCATTGGCAAAGTACTGATTTGGACGATATGCCACTGGGGACACTGTTAGTTGATACGCTCAGTTATTCCAACCAGGTCATGTGTCTTCTTGAAGGTCTTGGAGAAAGTGAAGTGGGACTCATTTCCGCCATAAGATGACTATAGTATTGAGACGAAGGGATGTCCCTCCGTCTCTGCGATCCAATGGGAAATGTGTGTTGACGAATAGGAACTAATGACTACAAAGTAATATGTGAAATTGTAGTTCAAGAACTGCAGAAACCACCACGCAAAACATACCCTGGAAGATATGTTATGATTACAGGTTTTGACGGCAAGTGGCAGGTGGATCTTGTCGAGATGAGGGAATATTCACATGTGAATAACGGGTACAAATATATTTTAATGGTCATTGATAGTGATTCTAAATTTGCCTGTGCATTACCCGTGAAAGCGAAAACAGGGAAGCATGAGGCGCGTGTGTTTGAGTGACTGCTGCAGGCGAGGACGAATCGAAGCCCAAACAACCTTCTAGCAGATCATGGCGGCGAATTTTACAGCATAATTTCGAGACAGTGAGGGAGCAGTATGGAATACACCATTACTCGACATTCACCCACGTGAAGGCTAGTTTTGTGGAACCCAATTATGGATGCCCAAAAATGGCTCTGAGCGCTATGGGACTTAACTGCTGAGGTTATCAGTCCCCTAGAGCTTAGAACTAATTAAACCTAACTAACTTAAGGACATCACACATCCATGCCCGCGGCAGGATTCGAACCTGCAACCATAGCGGTCGCGCGGTTCCAGACTGTACCGCATAGAATCGCTAGGCCACACCGGCCGGCAATTGTGGATGCGATTCAATCTTTGTGGCTCACAGAAATGGATCGATATCCTCCCGCAAATAACTGTACAGTATAATCGAACAAACATCGCACGATAAAAATGAGACCAGTCGATGTTCGTGACAACAAACTTGTAGATGCAGCATGCAATCGTATTAAAATGCTAGATTCACGTAAACAGCAATTTAATGTGGGTGATACAGTACGCATTTCAAAAGACAAGACAGCTTTAGAGAAGTCGTACATGCCAAACCGAAATATTCACAATTTCCGAAGTGCAGAGAGCAAATCCTAGAAACTACTGCCTAAAGGACTGCAGTTTTACTGAAACTGTAGGATGCTTTTACACAGAAGAGTTACAGAAGAACTGGGTTCCAGATGTGTTTCTATCTGAGAGGTTGATATGGCGTCGAGGGAACAAAGCGTTAGTTAAATGGCTTGGTTTTCCCGCATCACAAAACATCTGGATCGACGCTGACGATTTGCTACATAACAGACCACAACCACCTCAGTAGCATGACATGCGTGGTAGGAGAACCCATTAGAGGAGGAGGCTGTATTCTCGACGAACTACCAGTCGAATTGTGCGTACCTGTGTATAACTACTGTGGACCTGGAACAAAACTTCAAAAACGAATGGCATGCGGAGATAAAGGGATAAATCTGCTCTACAAAGCGTGTATGGAACACGAAATCGCATACTAACCGCCGATCGAAATTTATCTGATAAAGGTAAGGCAACAGGTGCAAGAAGGGATATTGGTGTAGGTCAACGCACTGCAGCAAACGCTACTGAAAATAACTTCGTGTGGCAAAATTAAACTGGGCTTGGATGTAAAGAAGTTCAGTCAAGTTATGAGTGCTGCACATAGGGCGCTAAGAAAGAAGATGACAACCAAATTGTGCGTGAAACTGCACCCTGACAGCGCTGTATGCAGCTAGAAGAGCCCTGAAGCAGAAAGGAGCGAGAAAAAGAAGATTCATTAAACCACCCAGGGCTCTACCATTATCCAAGACGTTGGCTGAAATTATTCCCTTCCTCATGCCTTTCCTAACCGGTCTCTCGGCAGTGGGTTCAGTGGCTCGAAGTGCTCCGGTTATTCCCAGGACTATCAAGAATGCACAAAACATTCAGGAGCAACTGCAGGAGGCGCGACGACATAACCGCATGATGGAGGCAACAGAGATCGGAAAAGAGCTATTCTTGAAACCACACAAAAAAGGACTAGGTCTCTTTATAAACAAAAAAAGAAAAGAATCGTCTTAGCATTCCTACCAGACAGGGAGCTTACAAATACAGATATGCTTAAGTCTGTTAAGATAAAATTCAACATTCCGAGATTCCGAGGTGTGTTTATGCATATAGATTACCGAAGACTGCATAGTTAGGTTAGGTTGTGTGGGGGAAGAGACCAAACAGCGAGGTCTTCGGTCTCATCGGATTAGGGAAGGACGGGGAAGGGAGTCGGCCGTGCCCTTTCAAAGGAACCATCCCGACATTTCCTTGGAGCCATTTAGGGAAATCATGGAAAACCTAAAATCAGGGTGGTCGGACGCGGGATTGAACCGTCGACCTCCCGAACGCGAGTCCAGTCTGCTAACCACGGCGCCGCCTCGCTCAGTACTGTGTAGTGATCAGGAGGATGCGGATTTGTGAATCTGGATGTAGCAGGAGGATTTGTAATCCAATGGATAGCATATATTAAAAAAAGAAATACGAATAACGTCTACTATTCGAATCATTCGACGACCTGCAATCTCTAGAAGAATTACAACGAAGCTTCGCAGGCGGAAGACATGTGTTGTACAATTTTCGACGCTAATAAGACTTTAATACATTCCTCTGCGGTCATCTACGCATCATGTTCCTCCTGAAGTTTACGACTGGTATATAAATAAGGGTATTAAGCATCCATTCAACAGTTGATGTTTAGATGCAACGTCGTACACACTGACTTTAAAAGAACGATCGTCTGTGTTAAGTGCGAATCACTTCCCACCAACTGATTTAAGTAATGAAGATTGGACTGGACTGGACTGGAGAAATACAACAGCATCCAAAATGTCCCAGAGGCTAATAATAAACTGCATCTGGAAATTAGTAGTAAAAACAAAATTGTGGAAACTGAACCTGGTGCATCGATATTGACGATTTAAGGGTATACAATGAAGACTTTCACGACCGGATGTTTCAGCTGCTGAGAATTCTTCCGGTTTTATGGCCGTGGTCCATGGAACTCTTCTGTCCCTGACGTTTCGTTCAAGGCTACGTTGGACATCTTCGGAGGTGCTCCTGATTGTGCTGAGTCTTGTAGGCTTTTGAGAAGAATGGGTGCTCTAGTAAGGAAATAAATAGAGTTTTGCGACCGAATAAAAGGAGGCCTTAGGACAACGATAGCACACAGCGATGGAAGAACACGATTTCTTTACCCTTCATCAAAAAAGTAACGGATCAAATCGCCAAGATTTTAAGGAAACATAACGTTCGATCGATTTTCAAACCAACTAAGAAAATAGGCCAAGCACTTCGTTCCGTTAAGGATAAACGTCCCCCTCTGTCTGCAAGTGGCGTATACAGCATTCCGCGTACGTGTGGTAAGGTCTACATTAGAAGTACAAAGAGAAGTGTGAATACACGGTTGAAGGAACATAAAAATCTTTGCCGACTAGAGAAAACAGACAAGTCAGCCGTGGTGGAACATGCTCTTCAGTCAGGTGATCACGTAGTGAAATTTTCGGAAACTGAAGTTTTATGTACTATGACGATCCACGGCTATATAGAGAAGCCATCGAAATATAGAAACATGGGGATAATTTTAACAGAAAAGAAGAAGCTATGAAACTCAGCGATATATGGACAGTGGCGTTACGGAATCGATGAGTAGTTTTTATCTTTGACGTATTACGATCGATTGTTATATTTTATCTTTGTCAAGGTTTATCTCTGCTATCACGTGAAATCCAGACCACGCCCACATTCCACGGTATTTAGGCCGCTCTTCGACGACCGACTCGTCAGTCGGCAAGACTCAGCACAACCAGGAGCACCTTCGAAGATGTCCAACGTAGCCTTGGACGAAACGTCAGGGATAGTAGAGTTCTGTGGACCACGGCCATGCACACGGAAGATTTCTCAGCATATTTAAGGTAAATTTTAAAACAGTCTGGAAAAGGGATTGAGCTCCGTGCTAACATCCATACACTTAAATCTGAATCGAGTGACTTTAAGCAGAAAAGGTTCAATAGGCCCACTATTGGGTTTCCCACAGCGACAGGTCTTTGAAGACCAATCACAGTAAATTTTACAAATATGATGAGACAGCGGATATTCTCCCTGTCAGTACAATCCGTGTTGAGTGTAAAATTGCAACGAACTCATATCTTAACGATAGATTGATTCATTCAATTTAAGGATTCTCCCATCAGTTGGAACAGGATATAAGATTGTTGTGACTCCTACCAACGCGATATACCTTCCAGTGACAGTTCAGACTCTGGACTACCTGGAGCTGCGTATTGTGGTTCAGAATAACCAACTTGTTGACTTTCGTGTTGTGGGAACCATCGTACGACTGTATCTAAGAAAGGATGAGGGTAAGGTATAAAACGAGCGCACGCAGCGCACAGCACAGCACAACACTTCGCAACAGAGCCGCCAGGCGATAACAGTTGCGAACTACGAGTTCCTTAAATCAGTAGGCTTGAAACTTCGCAGTGACGTCGTCGCTCAATGTATGTCACCCAGTGGAATATGAAGAGCAAATCAAATACCAGGAATACTTCTCGCATAAACCTTATGCTTCAACGACATTTAACAAGAACGATGAAATCAGGATTATCATCCAGCACCAAAACGCTTTAACTCTTTCATGCAAGCGTTTCATATACTTGGATGAATTATTTAAGAAAAATGATGGCAGTCACACAATGGAATCAAAGCTTACACGTGATACTTTGGCATTCTTATTCCAAGAAATACAGGATGAACTTAATGGGGTAGAGACTGATCGTACATGAAATGTTGACATAGACTCATCATCACCCTCGGATTTGAATGTTTTAGAACTGCAGGATGGTTCATAGACGAGCATGCTGGCAGAACAGTATTTCGTACAATCAAGGAACTCAAGAGGAGAACCAGATCATCATCATCAATTTATATGGGAAATGCCACTCATCACTGTGGCAGACGGGGAGGCTTTGAAGCTTTTAAAAGTTCTGAATATCGGTACATATCTGCCATTAACTTTCCGCTCATGGGAGGTTTTTGAGTTCCCGGTGCTACCAACAGCGAGCAGACGAACATGGGCTATTAAAACCTCAGAACAGCTGGAAACACCAAGATTCATCATACTTGCATTCCAATCCTATAGAAGGGGGAATGATTCCACCGTATTTGACAACTGTAATTTAACTAATGCTAGAGTCTACTTGAATTCCGAATTCTATCCGCATAACAGTTTACTGCTACAGTGGGATCGGGATACATAGTCTAGTATTTGACATGTAAGCTAGATTCCGTGCTTCTTACTATGAACGTGTTGAAGAGAAAGGATGACTACTCAGTCCACGGAAATTCAAGGAGCTGGCACTAATCATCGTGATAGACTGTTCTAAGAAGAATGAGATAATTAAATCAAGACCGACTGGTGTACGAATCGAATTTGAATCTTCATCAAATTTCCCAGAACACACTGCAGCGTCTGCTCCAGTTCTTCATGGCCGTGTGATTAACTATTTGCCCACTTACTGGTGTTGTGCAGCGTGCTGTGTAAATGACCAAGTGTTGTGTCATACCCAAAACATTTCTCAGTGAGAACTTGGAGTGTGAACGTTTTTCCTGGCACTCAAGGTTAATTTTTAAAGATGTTGCTTTCATAGCATACACAGAAGATGCCAATATAATAGAGACACAGAAACATTCTCAGCAATAACTGCATCACCGAGGTCATTCAAGGATGTGAATTGTGCTAAAACACGGAGAAGTGCAAAGTGGTTAATACGTTCCTTCCATGGACTCCTCTGGGACGATCCTGGTATACCTTACAGAGGTATGATGACGTGACTTGGAATATTCAATCATCCTCAGACCATCATCTACGTTACAGGCGAAGAAAAGATCACATGGATGCAGCGAATCTTCAAGTTTGCATCTTTTTAAGACCTGGAATTCTACGGGTATCCAGCTATCAATCAGCTCAAGAAAAAAGAAGGTGTGTGAAAACACTGATGTGTCAGCTTATGAAAATGTAAAATTACTTCTAAATTGGATTAATGAAAATAAATTTTTTCCTCACAATCTGTGTTTCTCTTTCTGTCTACCTTCATCCTACTTAGTATGTAGCTTTGCCCAGCTCCTACGCACAGGAGATATAATTCCAGACATGTTTGCTACATGGCTTTTGAAGTGGGCGTGATCACTCGACACCTGTTCCCAAAATCTATATGTGCGGTACGATAGGCGAAATCCAATGCTATCATTAAATATATTTTGGTTTCCTCCATCTTAAACGTCACCTCCCCTTGCTTCAGACTAATACCTAGTGCATCTTGCACAGATTTTATATACATTTATAAGGGTAGGCATTTGTGAAATAACAACACAGACTTATGGTAACGAATAACAATTTTCTATTCAGACATATTCACAGTACTAATGCAACTTTACATCCACGAATCTTATTGCTAATACAATACACGAAGTAATAGTGCTTTTACATTCACACACAAAAAGTAGACCTAATTTATACACTGAACTGGGTAGCTCTAAACATTTTCCATCCCAAGAATCTGAAATAATAGAATGAAGTGGATGGCCCTAAAATGTTCATCCCAAACAGCTACACTAAAATGAACTGGGTGGAACTCACACTTAAAAATAGTACGACTTGAACAAGACACACTCATGAAGTGCAAAAGAAAGAAATACTGCAAAATATTTTTTCCCTTCATTTAAAATCTTTTAAACTTTTTTGATGATTTTAGTCCAATATTTAATTTTTTTATACATTGTACATTTTTAACTGTCTTTATAATTTTTTCCAGAACATGGTGCTTATACAGGGTGAAGAGAAATTCGCACAATCGGACTTCACAACGAGATTCCTTACATACTAACAATACAAAAATGTACCAGATTTCCTCCTTTGCATATTTCGGTTAGTAAACGGACGTTAAAGATGGGCAGTTTGGCAACACTGTAATCACATGTAGGATAACTAATTATGTTAGCAGGTGCACCAGTTCTCTGCAGTTCGTGCAGTGAAGGGAGTTTTGGGTTAACATGCAGGAGATCGATGGTTTGATTTTGGGCCGAGGCTTACTTGTTTTTAATTGCTAAAAGCAGTCTGTGTGGTACGGTACGTAGCGTCTTAATCGTCAGACAGAGATTACAGTGGGCCTTCTACAAAGCATTTGCAGGTACATATTACAAACACAGAAATGGAAATACAATCGTTTTCGTTTGTCAGGTTTTAAAGAACTCTGACCACTGCAGCAACTGCAGAGCACTGCTGTATCTGCTGACAGAATTAGTTACCGTACCTGTGATTACAGTGTTGCGATACTGCTAATCTTTTGCGTCCATTTACTGTCCGAAATATGCGCAAGACGAAATTCCGTGACAGACATTTTTGTATTGCCATTATGTGAGGAATCGCACTGCGAATTCCAATTTTTCTTCGCCCCATACATAGTATGCTAATTATTCAGAGAAAAATAAACAGAACTTATTTATACATAGGGATACATATTTACGCAGGAATCCACACTCAGACGTACTCACAAGCATACACACTGACACATAAGCACTCACAAATGCTGGTACACCATACCTCACACACATACAATATTTACACTTCTATGAAAGAACCATACTATTCAGCACAAGCTCTCACCCAGCCAGTCACTCACTCTCTCTCTCTCTCTCTCCCTCTCTCTCTCTCTCTCATTCACACTGTCGGAGGCACCCACCCCCTCTCGCGCCGCAAGTAAATAGTGTAAGTACGGGAGGGTTTCCATCCCGTCATCGCAAATGGCTCTTTTATCGTAACCAGGCAAGAATCCGACTTTAAACTGCAGCACAGTGTACATCTCGTGACCTCGCGATCGTATGCAGAGGTTGCAGTGGAGCACTGCGAACACGATCGTACACACACTGCAAGTAATCTTCGACCGTGACGACACGTGATGCAGCACGTTGTACACCGCTATCCGATCTGTGGGTGGCTCCATCTATTGTACGATTTGTATACATTTTGGAACTTGGACACGCAAACTTCACAATCAAAAATCCATCCGTCTCATCTTTCATTAAGCCGATAATCTTCTTGTTCTGAGGAACAATACTGAGAGGATTATAGGCTGCATATATCGGTATGTCGAGTTCATTACCGTGGCATCCAATTACTTCATATGGATTGCAATTCTTCACCCATTAGACGAATCTATCTATGTCCATATAAAGTAACTTTGGTTCCACGAAATAAGTTTTACCAAACTCATAGCGAAGCAGATGTCCAGTATACACGTACCGAAATAGATAGGCTTCGTAAACTCCACTGAAACCTCCGATATCTCCACAGCAAAAACGTTCTCATTGAAAACAGCGACCAGGTTAAAATATGGTGTGGCGATGCACTTCCTTACGCCCCACGTATAGATTCAGAGCATCAATAACCTTGAGGCTGTGAGGAAGATTTTTACTTGGATAATTATGTTCACTATAGATACTGAGATTCGTTCCAGAACGACAACCGTCAAGTGGATGCATTACCTTTACATCGATCGGTGTCAGACTGCAGCAGCAATCGTAATATTTAATTGCAGTTACACAGGTAAGTTTGTTCCTGGCTCCAAATATTCGTGTGAGTCTTGTATGTATTTGATGATCTGTAGAAAAGTTTATCGAGGTTTAACTGTCAGTGCAGTGTAGTGATCTGTGCAAAGTAACTTTGCCACTGCAAGTCTCGTCTGCAGAAAACAATGGCGGACGGTGCTCCCACACTGGCAGGAGCACCAGTTTGACGGGTAAATTTAGTGACGAATGGGCTACCCCGTTAGGATCACTAGGAACAATGCACCCTGTGCTACTCTGGGAAGCATTGGAACATCTCTCTTGGCGCTGGACCTGCACCGCAGCTACGCTCGTATGTGTCGTGGCGCCAGCAACTGTGCCTAGGTGAGCATGTATTTCGACTGGAATTTCTCAGGTGTCAAATATGAAAGGGATGCCACCGCCTCATGCTTGCCGTATCATAACGGACACCTGTGCATCGCTAGGTAGCTTTCGGCCGCGTCGCCACTTTGCAGGGCCTACCAATGCTCCTGGACTCCAGCATCGGCGTCAGGCGTCTTGTGGCTGAAAGTGTTTTTTACTAGCCACCTTTTGTTTGAATTACAGTCCATCGATTTCACTGACCAATAGGATGCTGCGAATGAAGGAAAACTACCCCATACATGTGAAGAATACTGATTTAATTAATTTGCATAAATTTATTATATGAGCATGGTGTTGGCGGTACAATAGTTAAAGGGAGGATGTGTGTAAGTGGGTGACATATAGCAAAACAACAGGTTAAGTGCAGAACACTAGGTTAATTTGCATAATTTTTATGTAAAACGCAGCACAATATTTTAAATGGGTGAATGACGAAGAAGAATGCGCCAGAAATGGTGTTCAAAAGCATGTGAAATTCGAAGAGTGTACCAGAAAACAGTGGAAGGACATAACTAATTACTTAATTATCAAAGGCGGTACAGTACTTTAAGGAAAAGGCGGTGACATGGAAAACCATTTAACAGAACAATAAGTTAAGTGCTGATAAAGTCCCACACATTAGGTTAAGACACCCAGAGTACAGTGCCAAACATTAGGTTGTGCAGCATGTTTGCTCCATAAAACTTAATCATAGCAGAGAATGATAGGCAAGAGAAATCGAACCCCACAAACTAAATTTTTTATAAATAAACAATGTACCCTTGAATTTCCTGTTATGAGATCCTTCCTCTCCACCACCACCAGACCACCATCTTGCATTACGTCACAGAAGGGACGACAGAGCCCTCTGGTAGCAATACTTTGTACTATGTCAGGTGGACTCTAGACCTTGGGGTGAACACACTTGATGGTGGTACTGCCTCTAATTGTCTAGATAAAGACTTATGTCCAGCACAGGCAGAGTCCTTTTCCCACCAATCCCTAGGAAGAGGTGGCAGTCAGATGACTTAGGTTAGTGGAGGTAGCCAAAGTGTCCTTTTTTCCCGCCATTTTCTTAGGTTAGTGCAGGTAGCTGTGGTGTGTTGCATTGTCCTGATGGAATTTGAACTTCCCTCCATTTTCTAGGGATGATAGAGGAGGGGGTAGGGGATGGGTTCTACTACCAGTGAGTGAGAGGATAATTAAGTGATCAATCTAATTAAGTAGTCAATCAAATTGATAATAGTGAGAGGGGCCTATTCCAATAACTCAGACCTGGAAGTATATTTGTAGCAGTGAGGGGGAGAAGGGCGTTGGGGGAGGGGAAGGGGGTGACGGAACAATAGGTTAAGTGCCTGTCAATCAAAGCGATGGATCCTCTTAGCAGAACAATAGGTTAAGTACCTGTCACTCAAAGGAGAACAATATGTTTACCCCTGAGTGCATAGGTGCCCCTGATGCAGGCAACCCACACTAACAAAATGCACCACAACGAACTTTGTCCCACTAGTACCACTTACTCAATCATACATAAGTGCAAAACAAGGAAAACGTCACTATAAAAAATAAAGAATTTGCCTTATATGTATTCATATGGGCCAGCTGCCTCGTATATATCATGTATATCATATAACACATAAGGAAGTTATAAATTAGTATTATGCTATGAGAGCATGACGCTGCTATGTTAGATAATATTGTTTATTACGTTAGGCCCCTCTCAGTGACATTGCCATTTTGAGGTTATCTGTGGCTAGTACATAGTCTGGTACAATATTTCAAATGTTGATGTAGATAATTTAACGTATTACAGAATTATGGTTTGTTACATACATCAAGTGGTCTTGATATCCATATGACATCTTTGTCTCAACTGATGTCGCACTACTGTATTAAAGGAGCAAACATATTACGTAGTGTGACAGCAACCGAGACATCGACGTCATATGTATATCGCGACCACCTGATGTGTGTAACAAACCATATTTCTATAACACGTTAAGTTATCTACCTGAGGAATTGAAATATTGTACCAAACTATGTGCTTTCCTTAGATAACCTGAAGATGGCAATCACGCCGAAACAGGCCTGTCGTAATAAACAACATAATCGATCACAGCAGCATCTAGTTCCATAGCATAATAAATAATGAACTTAGATTAAACACCCAAAGCTTAAGATACTGAACGTCACGAATCCGATACCGCGAAATACACACAAATGGCCGGTCGGAGTGGCCAAGCGGGTTCTAGGCGCTTCAGTCTGGAACCGCGCGACCGCTACGGTAGCAAGTTCGAATCCTGCCTCGGGCATGGATGTGTGTGATGTCCTTAGGTTAGTTAGGTTTAAGTAGTTCTAAGTTCTAGGGGACTGATGACCTCCGATGTTCAGTCCCATAGTGCTCAGAGCCATTTGAACCATTTGAACACACAAATGGAATGGTCTGGGGACTTAAAATAATCCGATGGGATGCAAAACAAGTTAGTTAAGTAATATCACAGGCATCCACAGTTCTTACCCTTAAGGTTAATACAATCACGTCTGATTTAAAAGTGAGGCTGATGTCAACATTATCCTCTTGCAGGAAGAGACACAAACTAACTGAAAAAGGTCCGTAGGTCTCAAACAGTCGTGAACTTTACACTTAAAGAAACGGCGGGTATTTGTGACGGTATCCGAGTCAGAGATATTGATAAACTAGGATCCTGTTCATGTGCAAAATTTGCGTTGTCACCCTTCGAAACGTTTTTTGCCCCATCAGGTAGTAGCATGAAGGTGGGACAAGCTGCCTTCTTCAAACACGAAATAATTTATTTTCGAACACAAAATCTACTAATAGGAGGTTATTTTAGCTGTGTACTGCATGCGAAACACCACTGGCCGAATATTAACTACTGTAAAGAATTAACCCACCTCGTGAAGAATTCGTGGCTCAAGGTAACACGGCAATTAATATTACTCATATTTGTAAAACATATTTTCCTGCGATCGACTTCAGCTAGCCAAGCTGGTAAACCGTAGGTACTAGGGAGCATACGTCAAAGAGTGCTCACTACAGATGTCAGCCTCGCACCATCTTCCGATCACTGGGCATTATTTGTATCGTAAAGCCTAGACAAACACCCTGAAAAAACGCATTGGGTTTACTGGATGTTAAACGTCTCCCACCTAGATGACGAAGCCTACATGACGCTGTCAGAACCACACAGACCGACTGTGTATGTTCACTTGACAATTTCATATAAAAACAGTACAGAGGGTGCAGAGTTGCTTAAAGACGCTTACTAATATATCTATTATTCATGGATCAAATCAATCAAGTAAAGCGAACCGTGGAATTCTGTGT